>NW_027195300.1:0-229462 GCF_038502225.1 Cherax quadricarinatus
TCCCTCAGCCTGGAGTCGATGTGTTCAGTCCATCAATCTTGTAGAATGTACAGCACAGGGCCGTAGACGTGGCTTATATACTGTAGTGAGGTGACGTGAAGCAGATGGAGGCGGGGTCATAGTGGTACCATCCACTAGTCGAAGTAGGTCTTCGTCCAAAGGTTGAACGAGTGTTGAAGAATTCTTTGTAACAAGATCCCATGATGCTGCAGTGTCTGACAGTTGTGATGAATGGTTTGAAAAACCGACAAGTTGAAGATTGAGACACTTATGCAGCATATGGAAATCTTTATTCAGGAAACGTTTCGCCACACAGTGGCTTCATCAGTCCAATACAAAGAGGAAGGCGTAAGGAGAGGAGGAGAATGAGGTAATCAGTCCCTCAACCTGGAGTCGATGTGTTCAGTCCATCAATCTTGTAGAATGTACAGCATAGGGCCGTAGACGTGGCTTATATACTGTAGTGAGGTGACGTGAAGCAGATGGAGGCGGGGTCATAGTGGTACCATCCACTAGTCGAAGTAGGTCTTCGTCCAAAGGTTGAACAAGTGTTGAAGAATTCTTTGTAACAAGATCCCATGATGCTGCTGTGTCTGACAGTTGTGATGAATGGTTTGAAAAGCCGACTGTTGAAGATTGAATAAAGATTCCCATATGCTGCATAAGTGTCTCAATCTTCAACTTGTCGGTTTTTCAAACCATTCATCACAACTGTCAGACACGGCAGCATCATGGGGTCTTGTTACAAAGAATTCTTCAACACTTCTTCAACCTTTGGACGAAGACCTACTTCGACTAGTGGATGGTACCACTATGACCCCGCCTCCATCTGCTTCACGTCACCTCACTACAGTATATAAGCCACGTCTACGGCCCTATGCTGTCCACTCCAAACACATCATCGTAAGACACAGTCGCTCCTCACCTCAAGAAGTGTTCCTTCGATCCCCGTCGGGGAGGGGAACCTATAGTCATCGTACCAGCGCCTGACTTACTCCTTCATGATGCTTGCAAACCGTGTAAGGATCAAACCCAACAGTGGAGTAATAAATGACTCTACTAAACTTGCCCTTGCTGCCGTTGTAAAGACTTGCCTACAGGTTAAATTTACAGCCATCAACTCGACGAAAGACTCATTCATCGTCGTCTGTACCGACGATTATGAAGCCACAAAGCTGATCGCCGACACTTCTATGAAAACCCTCAGAGACCGACAGTTCACCATCTCCCCTTCACCTTTTTTGCTGGCGAAACGTTCCGTTTTCGTCAAACGGCTGGACAAACTCGTCACTTCTTTATCGACTGAGGATCTCAAGACCTCTATCGAGGAACAAAATACCTGGGCGTCGATTGAACATATCACCAAAATCCCCAACGCCTCTACAATGATCAAGCTAACCTTCTCCAACATCGAGATGGCTACTAGAGCACTGTCTGACGGCCTAGCTATCTCCTACTATCATATCCATCCAAGTCACATAGAACCCGAACGTTTCGCCCACATCTCGCCATGCTGGACCTGCTACTCCTATCACCACTCAACGCCTGACTGTCCTCTGAAAGGGAAAAAGTACTGCACAAACTGCGGTAAAGACGGCCATGACTTCAAGGAATGTTCTACTACCACTACCTCTCCTACCTGCCTCAACTGCAAGGGTACTCACCACACCCTTGCAGCAAAATGCCCTCTACGTAAAGAAGTCCTGTCTAAGAAAATCATTGAAGAAACCAAGAAGAACAACCCTAAATCGCCAACATACGCCGCCATTGCAAAAATTCAATCAGATACCACCGAACTCCTTCAAGCTACACAACAATCATCTCCACCCAGCCAGTCCCTCCTTGCTCTTCCTGACGCTGTTCCATCCAAGGTGCTATACTGTATGATGTATGCACACCTTAATAATGCTGCAAACCCTGGCTCATTCAACACGACAATCAATGAACTGTTTCGCCTAAACAACATGCCAAACTTCAACTTTCCAGACTCGCCACCATCACAAGACCTCCTCAAGCTAATTCCAGATATTGTTAACTTCACCTCAACCCCTGGTCCTACTCGTATCTCTGACCAAGACTCTACTCCAGAACCAACACCACCGTCTACTGCCACCTCTCACCACCCACCACCAGCCCAACAAATCACAACCGACCAACACTCCCTGCCTCCTCTCAACACAGTCACAGAAGACGAAATAGTACCAGAACATTATGAACAACCCTCGGACAACGACGAAGTAGTAGTCGAAGAAGAAACCACACGCAACCGTTACCTAAGCCAAGCCTTTAATGGGTCTCTAACCTTCTACACCACCCCCAACCTCCCAACCGAAATGAGCGCAGCTGATATGCTCCACTTAATGAAAGAAGGAGCTGTTAAGTACACCTGCACCAAACCTCACCAAATTCCTTTTGAAAACGCACTATCTTACCTCGTGACGAATCTGAACTGCTCCAACCTCAGAATGCAACTATTCCACATGTCCAAGAGAGACTTCAAAAGACTCAAGAGTGGCTCCATCACCAGCGAAGTGTAGCCAAACACACAACACCCTTCCCAACACCTGACGTCCAAACCAGCTCTTCACCTCAGCCTGAAGCATATCAGTCAGCGAGCACTGTCTGCAGTCTGCTCTCTCCTCTATGTCCTCAACATGCCCTCTCTACACTGCCTCGCAGTGCCACGCAGCTGGGTTTAGCCCTGGCTCTTTATTCTACAACTCAAGACCTTCCGCTCACGACTGTTCATCGTCTGTCCACACTTCCCCACTCACCCACCGGAGTCCCAACAGAAGAGCCTGCTATGTGTGTTCTCAATGTCTGTCCCACGATCGACTTAGCTGCTGGGTTAAGCCCTGGCTCTATTTCTACTACTAAGAACACTCCTCTCCAGCACTATTCTTCGTCTGTCCCGCCTTCCCCGCTCATCCCATTTGGGATCTTACCTGAACTTTCGTTCGTTCGTTCGTTCCTATGCTGTACATTCTACAAGATTGATGGACTGAACACATCGACTCCAGGTTGAGGGACTGATTACCTCATTCTCCTCCTCTCCTTACGCCTTCCTCTTTGTATTGGACTGATGAAGCCACTGTGTGGCGAAACGTTTCCTGAATAAAGATTCCCATATGCTGCATAAGTGTCTCAATCTTCAACTTGTCGGTTTTTCAAACCATTCATCACAACTGTCAGACACGGCAGCATCATGGGATCTTGTTACAAAGAATTCTTCAACACTTGTTCAACCTTTGGACGAAGACCTACTTCGACTAGTGGATGGTACCACTATGACCCCGCCTCCAACTGCTTCACGTCACCTCACTACAGTATATAAGCCACGTCTACGGCCCTATGCTGTACATTCTACAAGATTGATGGACTGAACACATCGACTCCAGGTTGAGGGACTGATTACCTCATTCTCCTCCTCTCCTTACGCCTTCCTCTTTGTATTGGACTGATGAAGCCACTGTGTGGCGAAACGTTTCCTGAATAAAGATTCCCATATGCTGCATAAGTGTCTCAATCTTCAACTTGTCGGTTTTTCAAACCATTCATCACACATACAGTGGGTAACCGAGGTACCCTCACTGCCGGTGCAATTGGGCCTCTGTTGACAGTTTGTGTAGGCTGTGAAAGGTAATTGTAGATGCTAAACTAAGTTGTTGTATGTCTGTCTCTAGCTAAAGAAAGAATTGAAGATTACTGCAGCAAGTCTACTGGCCCATGATAGGTAGGCCTCTCTGGAATCTAATCCTTCTGACTCAAAACTAAAACTTAAGCGATGAAGTTGAAGAAAATGTCCACTGTATCACAATACCGTCTTGTTGTTGTGTTTGACAGTTAGGTTGAAAATGGTATAAAATACTGACACACTGTTGAAACATTTCAACCATATTATACTTAAGAACATAAGAGCATAAGAAAAAAGGAACATTGCAACAGGCCTACTGACCCATGCGAAGCAGATCCATGTCCCCCCCGGATTAGCCCAATGACCCACCAAGTCAGGTCACTTCCACTTAAGGAAGGAGCAAGGCATCAGACCAGGTAGCCCAAGCTAGTGAGGTCCAACTCACACCCACTCACACCCACTGATGTATTTATCCACCTTATTTTTAAAACTACACAAGGTCTTAGCTTCTATGACGGTACTCGTGAGTTTGTTCCACTCATCCACAACTCTATTACCAAACCAGTGCTTTCCTATATAATTCCTGAATCTGAACTTTTCCAACTTGAAACCATTGCTGCAAGTCCTGTCTTGGCTGGATATTTTCAGCACGCTATTTACATCCCCATTTTTTATTCCTGTTTTCCATTTATACACCTCAATCATATCCTTCTTAATTCTACGCCTTTCGAGAGAGTGCAGATTCAGGGCCCTCAGTCTATCCTCATAGGGAAGATTTCCGATACATGTGATCAACTTTGTCACCCTCATCTGTACGTTTTCCAGTGCATTTATATCCAATCTGTAATACGGTGATCAGAACTGTGCAGTATAATCTAAATGAAGCCTAACCATGGATATATAGAGTTGAGGAACAACCTGAGGACTTCTATTATTTATACTTCTTGATATGAAGCCAAGAATTCTGTTAGCTTTATTGCAAACACTTATGCACTGTTGTCTTGGTTTCAGATTACTGCTAACCAGAACTCCTAAATCCTTTTCCTAGTCAGTAGTATTAAAATCTACACTATTCAGTTTGTAAGTGGCATGGTTATTGTCCTGTCCAACATTTAGCACTTTGCATTTGTCTATATTAAACTGCATCTGCCACTTCTCTGACCATTGCATCAGTCTATTCAAATAATCCTGGAGTGCACTAATCTCCTCAAGAGAATGAATTGGACGGCCTATTTTGGTGTCATCTGCAAATTTGCTTATATCACTATTTATTCTCTCATCTATATCGTTTATGTAAATTGTGAACAACAAGGGGCCCAACACTGACCCGTGTGGAACACCGCTTGTGAGGTGCCCCCATTATGATTTCTCCCCATTTATGCAAACTCTTTGCTGCCTATTTGTCAACCACGCCTCTACCCAGGAAAAAATTTCTCCTATTCCGTGTGCCTTAAGTTTCCTCAAAAGTCTCTGGTGTGGAACTCTATCGAAAGCCTTACTGAAGTCCGTATACACAGTATCATATTCATTACCATGATCTACCTCCTCAAACACCTTAGTGAAAAAAGTTAGTAAATTCATAAGACAAATCATATACCTGGTACAAGTCATATACCTGGGAAAGCTTGATGGATAACCTTATGTGAAAGGCAAGAAAACCTATTTTGTTTCAATAAAATTATCCGAAAATGTAAAACAGTCATGTGTATGAAGGGAGGAGAATACCAAGTTTGAACATGTGAAGCGACAACACATTCAGTGTAGGGGAGACTAACATGATGAGTGACGTCATGGTAAGATTGTAGACGAGTGTCACCAAGTTGAGTTTGACGGTGCTCATGAATATTTTAGATGAGGAGGAGTATTGCCAAAATGTGATCAGCCACAACATGAATATATTTAGTAAGAAATGTTTTTAACATAGAACTTATGGCATAGCGGAAAATTAGGTTAGGAGAAATGTGAGATGAAATAAGTAATTTGTACTTCATGAATGTAATAACTTTTTAATATAAGAGACGACCTCTCATGGTAGGATCATATGAGAGGGCAAACTCAACTCAAATACGACCAGAGCCGCGGTAAGATGGGGAGGAAGAAGGATGGGGAAGGATGGAAATACTGGAAAAGGATGGGAGGGTGGAGGAGAGGAGGGGAAGAAAGGTAATTGGCCCAACCACTTTGGCGCAAGTGGTACCGAAGTACTGCAGGTGTTGATGGTGATGTGAGAGGACAGCGGTGAGCATCTGACGAGGCGAGTGAGGTTATGCAACAGGAGGCAGGCAGGAAACGATAGGAAGGGCAGAGAAGGCAGCTGTAATAGCCCTACTGCATCTTCAGCTAGGCAGTGAATAGTCGCAAGTTAATTATGCAAATGAGCCATTGGAGAGATTGTTGAACTTCGTTCTTGTGAGATGGCGCACTTTGAATGGAATGTTTGGATTTGATCCCAGATTGTGGAGGCTGTAGAGTATTTCGTCTAGCTCAACGGGTGGTTCTTCGTCACAGGTGAACTTGACAGTCGCCTCCTGGAGCCGTTTTGATGAGTTTCTGGACAAACACTGCGTTATTGTGTGGTTTCTTGGTGTAGAACGAGACACCAAGCGTGTTGAGGAAGATTGGCTGGGTCGTAGAGGCAGGTGAGGTCGGTGATTGGCTGGTGGCTGAAGGTGGAGGTTTTCTCTCATTGGTGGGAGTTGGTGGAGGCTCAACAGGCAGCGAGGCCTCTGATAGGTTCCTGGTAATGGTGGTGGCTGAGGCGGAGGCGGTTTCTCATTGGTGGGTTCCGAAGTAGAGCGATACACAGATATACAGATACACAGAGGTCTTCAAGCTGCCGCAGTCGAGAGAAGACGTCTGCGTTCATACTCTGAGCCCTGAAACCCAAGTTTTTTATTGGGTTATCCTGAGTAATTCATGACCAAATCTGAGAGGAAAACTTGCCTGCAGTCATTCGAACCCCATCCCTTCAAGAGGGTAAGGCGGTGACTTGCTTGCTTGTTCCCCCCTCTCCTCCCCATCCTCTCATCCTTCCCCTTTCTCCCCTCACCCAAACATTTACACTGGCCCACACACTAACACGCTGCTTACACTGCTATCCTTCTGCCCTTTCTGTCTTCTTTCTCGGCAACTTCACCTTCGGCGAGTTAACACAAGGCATTTTGACCATCTGGTAGCCCGTGTGGCTTTTTAAAACTCCTCGAGGGTAGGTTATCACAGGGGCTGACCTTCATAAGTCAGCTGACTTAGGGTGGTTAGGATGACATAAGGAAAGTTCTTTTATTTTACAATAATCTTTGTGTCTGATGCACCTTCCCGGGTGTCATGACGAGAATAAAAGTACGAAGAACTACTTGAATGCATTTGTACTAATGCCTCGGTTGCACCAGTTGATGTCTTCCAAACCCACTCTGGTGCAGTACTTCTCCTCTCTTCTGAAGAGGAGCTGCTTCAATTACTCAAGAAAGATGATCATGAAAAATTACATAGTCTAGATGTCATCCCCATTCCGCCTGACAGTTACCAGGCGCAGCACACTTTTTATTGAGAGAATCAACAGCTTCGTGAGAGACTGCACAGCTGATGAACTTGTAGATGATATCAATCAGGAGAATTCTGCTTTCACGGTTGTTAAAGCCTATAAATTTACCAAAAATGCAGGTGTCCAACAGACTCAAATTGATTCTTGAGGCTCCTGAAGCCGCTACGTGTACTCCAGATCAAATATAATGGAATGGCTTGTCAGTGTCATGCAATGTTTTCAGTGTTATGAGTTTGGTCATAACACCAGTATGTGCAGCAGTCAAACTACCATCTGCAACATCTGCTCTAGTGAGCATGTTTCCAAGGACTGCTCTAATAGCAACAACCCTAAGTGTGCCTTCTGTAATGGTAAACTTCATGCGGTATTCCCTTGCTGTCTCGTAAGGAGAGCTACAATGCAGAAAATTCTGGAGGCTAGGAAACAGACGAACACCCAGAAAACCACAACACAACCGCCTCCAAACTTGTCCCAGGCTTCATTCCCTAGTCTCCCTGGAGCTGGAAGGACTCCTACTGCCTCCTTTACTACCATCTCCACCACTTCCAATGTTTTGAATACTGCCCCTCTTTCTGCACCTCAACCCAACGTTAACTCCCATGTCCTCCAGGCACAAGGAGCACCATCAATCCCTACGTCTCCATGGTCCTCTGAGGTTGATATTGTGAAGGGTTCTTTGATGTTTATGTTGGCTAAGGATGTGGCAGGTAACGATGTTCACCTCTGTTCCTCTGTTCTCAATGACTTGTTAGTGGCTAATGGGATCAGTCCCATAATAATTCCAAATAATGTACAGTCAATTATGGGCCAGTCTTCCCATGCCAGGCACTATGTGCCCTCTACAATTTCAAATATGTAACCTTCCTTCCACAATCAAGGCTCAACCGTTCTTGAAGACCCGGTTGTAGCAACACCTCTGCCCACTACGTTCACATCTCCCTCTGAACTAGCGCCAAAATCGGGTGCTCAAACTCCCGCTAATGAAGCTGACCCTTCAGTTGCAGTCAATTTCCAGGAACTTCAAGTGGACTATCACAACTTTCCTTGGAGCTCCCTCACTCTCCTCGTATACCTGTTGTGTCTCCACACATTGAAACTGAGACTACTACCACCACTCGGTTTTTAGATGACGATTCTGAAGCGTCTGTTGATATCACCATCTCCAGTGAGGAAGAACTTGTCAGTACTCAGCAAACCACTCAGAATTACGCTCCTCCCCTTGATGAGTCGAGTAGGTATAGCTTGCAATCGGACAGCAGCTACTCTCTCCGAAACTAATCCTCGGTTCACACCAAGAGTGCAAAATACAAGAAATAATGGGGATTGCAATTTTACAAGTTAACATTCAACATTTCTTTAACAACTGGTACCTCCCCGAAGTTGAGCTGCACAATCATAACCCTGACATCCTCCTCCTGAATGAGACAGCTGCAAGGGCAGACCAACATACTAAAATACGTGGGTACTCTACTGTTGGGAAATCGAGGGAGCCCCATAGTGGCGTAGCCATCCTAGTTAAACTAGGGTATATCTTACGGACCATACACATTGATGAGGACACCATTCTCGCAGTAGAACTGTCGACCTCGTATGGTCAGTTAATTGTTGGTACTGTCTGTTTTCCTCCTCACATATAGAGTCCATTCCCCTCCATGGAATACTGAGTAGGAATGCTTCCACATTACTTGCAGGTGATTTTAACGCCCATCACCCTACCTTCTTCAACTGTACAGCTGGACAACTGCTCGGGGACTTAAAGGGTCAATGACTCTAACATAATGACAGCGCGACACCTTTCTTTTCAGGGCCCTTTCTTTCAGACCTTTGTCGGCCCTCGTCCGGGGACTCCTGATTTAGTCTTAACCAACAGAGATTGTGACCTCTACCACTGCAGGTCTCTCCTGGTGGAAACGTGGGATCCGACCGCATTCATGCCTTTTCGGACTCCTACTCCTCCGAAACTTAACCTAGCCTCTCTGGGCTTTAATCCGTTCCGAGACTACTTGTGCTATGATGATACTATCTCCCTTGATGACCAGCCTGTGACGGCGATTGACGACGCAATCAACTCTTTGCATGGAAGAATAATAGCAGCAACTCATGCGGTTTGCCCGAAAACTATGTCGAAACTTTACCAGCAATATAAACCTACTAGAGTTATTAGAGATTGCATGAGGAATTATCAAACCGAATGTAACAGGCACTACCTAACTCGTCTGCCCACACGGGCAATCTTGCAGAAGTTGAGGAGAGAGTTACTTGCCCTGATCTCCCAACACAAGAGCGAATTATGGAAATATCTTGTTCTCCGAGCTAACCAGTATAAACGTGAACCTGCAAAGTTATGGAGTAAGATCCGCCAGTTTATAGGGGCCGAACATAAAGCTTGCAGTTATCTAACGTATTCCTTCACTGATGAGGATGATGAGAACGTCGACTTACACCTTGATGGCCCACAAGACCAGGCAACTCTGATGGGTTAACGAATGGAGGGATGACAACCTAGCTGATCTACAACCGCTACCTCTAATTGACTTACCTACTCTGGAAAAAGACCATCCTCTTATAAGACCTATCACCCTCAGAGAGACGTGTCAAGTTCTCGGTAGAATGTAGAATAAGGCCCCGGGCCTTTCGGGCGTAACAGTAAGGTATGTTAAGGTCTTACCCAGAAACTGCAAATTGTCTCTTGTGAATATCCTCAATGCCATCTTGGTCTCAGGACACTTTCCAATTACTCTTAAGACAGCGAAGATGATCTTTATTGCCAAACCCAATAAAGATCACCATAAGCCAGATAACTATCGACCAATCTCTTTATTTGAGGTCGCGGGTAAAGTTCTGGAGAAAATTATGTCCAACAGATTAAACTATTACATGGAATACAATCACCTTTTCACTGAGAAACAGTTTGGATTCTGAACTCGCAGAGGAACCCAACATGCTATGAATATCATTTTCGATGCAGTTGCCAGCCTGAGGAAACAAGGTAATCTTGCCCTCATTGTCACCAGGGATGTTCACAAAGCTTTAGAGAGTTTGTGGCATGATGGACTCATTTTTAAACTGGTCGACCTCCCTAACCACAATTGGACCTTTCTCTGCTTTATATACAACTTTCTGTTACACAGATAAATCATCCCTTCCTTTAATGGCAAGACAGCTGAGCCGTTTACTCCGACTGCTGGAGTATCACATGGCTCGTGCCTTAGCCTGATTCTCTTCAAAATATATGTCAATCCTTTTACTCATGTTCCAGTTAATTGTTCTTCCTTATTGTATTACTACTTCTACTACAACTTATATCACTATTACTACTACTACTACCACTACCACTAGTATTACACCTCACTCAAAGCCTATATATACCCTCTGTGTCCATGTACTGTTCGTAACGGCTTGACAAAACTCATGGAGAGCGAAACGTTGCCACAATAAAAATGTCACTTTAGTTAGACTTGTATCCTTTCACTTTGCAACTTGTATTACTGTCGAGTGAAAATGAAAAAAAGAATCAAGGACTACCATCAAGGGTAACTATAGTGAAGAGCATAGACTAGCTGGAAAACAAAAACATTTGACAAAAAAAACTACCAACACTTAGAAAACAGTATGTAATAAATTTAAATGGAAGTGTAAAGGAAAATTACCGCAGGTCTACCTGCCGTGAGAGTGATAAAGCAACGACTCCAGTATAGTGCAGTGACAAGGAAGGTGTATCTTGAATAAATATAGTGTATATCTTTTGTGATAATCATTGTACAGCAGAGTGATAAAATACCAGTAATAAAATACATTGAAACATGAGTTTCAATGAACACACAAAGGTTTTAGTTACCACTTATAATGAAATGACTAGGACACCAATACATAGTGGAAAGACCTAGTGAATCTAAATTGTCAGTGGAATGACTCAAGTATAGTGATTAAACATAACGGAAGTGTTATTTTAAACTAAAATGTGGCACCGGATGCAAGAAGTGCCATGTACTCTGAGGTAGTGTGTTACAACTATATGTCTGGCAGCACTACCAGGCAACTACACAGACCCACCATATGCCAGCCTATAATGCTATATTCTCCACACCACAATAACCCAATCATAGCAAGAAAACATGCGCTTGACTTGTGTATGTGGGGCACACGGGAAATGTACCCGAATTAGGAAAGTCTTTGTGATGCTATACTCCATAAATGTTTTTGATGGATATTAAGTCTCCATATTATTTATATCCCTCATACCCATGTAATGACCCTCTAACACTCCACCACCCGAGTGAAGAACAGAAAGGTAAAGTGAAAATCAGGTTGTTGTGGTACCCAGATTACAAATAGGATACAGGCAGGATGGCAGTACAGTATATTTGTGGGACATGCAAAAAGGTCCTTGGGAAAAAATACAAAATCACATGCAACCTTTGCTTTTCCAAATACCATGTTTTCTGTACAAGAATAAACACTGCATCCCTTAACGACATCATGTAACAAGGTGCTTCTGGATCTGCAATAAGGATATCTAACTCTGGATAGGTATCAAGAAAATTCTGAGGAACTATTGGATAGTCTACCCAAAATATATAGAACATGGGAGGACGAGAAAGGAGTAAAATTTAACATTCAGAATGCCCGGTATACCACAAGAAACAAAAACATCAGTTAGCTAAGTCCCAGCCCTAGGGCTGACCCAGACTCAGCTCCCGGCCTTAGTGCTCATCCGGACTCGGCTAAAGACACTACCACAGCCACCACAGTCACAGCATCTATTACATATGCAGCAGAGGAGGAGTCTTCTGGGGAAAATGTTGGTCTCCGGAAGAGAGATGGCGATGAGTCTGGATTGGCTGTCGAAGACTGAAGCTCAGTTCTAGGATCTGCACAAATCGGGAAAACATTCACCACAAATTGTATCCAGCCAAAAGCAAAATGGTGCCAATTCTATGCTTGGGGTATCTGTAAGCATGGAATATCAGGAAAAACAAATGGAATGCAATTCTGAACATCACAAAAAAATGCCGCGACCTCCTGTCTAAAAGAGTGTGTCGTTCTACCTCTTGCAAACTCTTCCATCCTGAGATGTGCCACTCTTCAGTCCTCAAAAAACAATCTTACAATATCATCTGCCCCATATACCACTTAAAAGGGACCAGGAGGTACACACCCATAAAACAAGTCATAATAGTTACAGTAGTTACAACAACTTCACTCCAAGTGATTTTTTAGTGGCAGGAAACGAACAAAGAAAATGGAAAAAATAACCAAAGTAGTTCACCACTTTCGAGCCTTGTTGGACTGGAGGCAGAGCCAGTGGCCCTCCCCCCCCATGTCCTTCCAGAATCACTATTATTGATGCCAACTACAAAATCCCTCAACAAACACCCAACACGACCTCAGTTTTATTTGCTAATAAACAGGGCCTTAAGCCATTCACCAACAACAAAATTCCTTTCATCAGTGGACTTCCAGGGGAGTCAGATGCACTGTTTGCAGCCTTCACAGAGACCCATGCAAAAGATTACTTTCACAATGAAATATGGATAGCTAGGTACAACCTTTACAGATGCGACAGACAAATACAGGAAACAAAGAGAGGTTGGCCTGTATGTCAAAGAGTCGCTCATTTGCACAGAGATACTGAACACCACAAATGATGTAGTTGAACTTCTAGCAATAAATATCGAGAGCCAAAACTTAGTCATTTTGATTATATGTAAACCACTAGATGCAACTTCACAACAGTTCAAGTAACAGCTTTCGAAAATTGACTACTGTCTGCAAAACCTTCCAGCCCCATCCCAAACATCTTGCTGCTCGGTGATTTCAATCTAAGATAGAAAATAGAAAAATGTAGCAAATAATGTTGTAGCAGAGATAATTCCTTGAGGCAGCTCAGATGAAAAGTCACACACACATGAGCTGCTGAATTTCTACAAAACAAAACAAAAACAAAAATACACTCTAAGCCAGCAGATAGAGGAGCCAACAAGACTTGAGAACACACTTGACCTTATTTTCACAAATAAGAAGTAAGAAGCATAACAATATCAAGTGCAGACTTACATACACTGGGGTCCTGATCAGCAAAATACATACAGCTGTGAGGGTGCCTTAAATACTTCAACTTCAACAACAATAACATCAACTGGGACCAGGTAAACAATGTCCTAAATGTTGTGAAGATATCTTAAATAATATGGACCCTAACCTTGAAAAGATCAACTCCCTGGTAGCTGAATTATGTTCAAGGCATATTCCCCTAAGAAAAAAAAAAGGACATAAACTAGAGAGAGAGAGAGATGCCCCTTCTACAGGAGAAGGCGAAGAACCACTGAGTTCCTCAAGAATGCACGGAAGGAAGCGCTAACCAGGGAAGTGGAAAATACAGGATCATACAGGATCCAGGAGACACAAGAGAAGCTAAAAGCGATTAATGAAATTGAAAGAAATTCGAAATATTTCTTTTCATATTCCAAAAACAAGGCAAAAACCACATCTAGTATAGGGCCTCTACTCAGACAAGATAGAACTTACACAGATGACAACAAAGAAATGAATGAGATACTGAAATTTCAAAACGACTCTGTGTTTAGCGAGCCACTAATCAGTCTAAAGACAGACAATCCAAATAATTTCTTAATGAATTCCAAGTTTCTAGACTTTGAGGAAGCCATTGACAACATGCCCATGCACTCAACCCCAGGCCAAGACTCGTGGAACTCTCCTTTCAAGGCAGGTGAAATCGCAGATCTAGAGAATGTGCAGGGAACTTTTACTGCACATCTAAGTTCCATCAGACACCTTAATTGCTGGGAATGCTTGAAAACACTTGACTTATACTCACTGGAGCGCAGGCGAGATTCATCATAATCTTCATCTGGGAAATCCTAGAGGGACTGGTCCCTCCAGGACACAGAAATCACTCCCTACGAAAGCAAAAAGACTTGGCAGGCGATGTAACATACCCTCAATGAAAAGTAGGAGCGTCATTAGTACACTAAGAGAAAACACAATAAGTGTCCAGGGCCCAAGACTGTTCAACAGCCTCCCTCCAGTCATAAGAGGAATTACCAATAGACACCTGGTTGTCTTCAAGAGGGAGCTGGACAGATACCTACAGCCAGTGCCAGATCAGCCGGGCTGTGGTTCGTACGTTGGACTACATGCTGCCAGCAGTAACAGCTTAGATGTTCAGGCTCTGATCCACCGGGAGGTCTAGTCATGGACCGGGCCGCTGGGGAGTTAATCCCCGGAGTACCCTCCAAAAGGGCTCTAACAGCCAGGACTAGGCATCCTCCATGGGTAGTGTACCACCATTGCAGGGTAACTACTAGAGCGGTAAACTTGTCCAAATATACAAGTACAAATACAAATAGATACAATACAAATAATTAGATCTACACTTTAAGGAGGCTATTAGTAGAATATACAGGAGGTTATTAGTAGAATATACAGGAGATTAATAGTCGAATATACAGGGGGTTATTAGTAGATTATACAGGAGGTTATTAGAAGAATACAGTAAAATGACCATTAAAACCACATTATGAAATCCTGTGTAGTCTGCAGCCAAACAAACAAGTAGGCTTCCACATGGGTTATATGCAGCTTTTGTGGAAATTGGGCTCATGCCCCTTGTGCAGATATCCAAGAATTATCTACAAGAGGTATTAAATCAGGGCAGTGTTTTTGGGTATGCCCAAATGAGATCAATCTTTGGAATATAATCACATTTGTATTAAAAGAGGATAGCATCAAAGCGGCCTTCATAGTAAACCTGAAAGCATTCAATAACAGATGGGATAATAAAAAGTCTGGGCTGGATGGTGCTATCGCCCTTGGTGCGGATGATGTCTTGGCCGACAGTAACTGTATGACTGGAAGTGCTGGCAAGGTAGACAGGAACTGTAAGGCTGGAGATGTTCTCCTGGCCGAGAGTAACTGTAAGGCTGGAGGTGCTGTGCTGGTAGACAGTAACTGCATGCATGGAGAAATGCATATTAGTGGTCTCTAGGAAGAAAGGAACTGTAGTGGGGAAACAAGTGTAGTCAAGGACAAGATAAAACCAATGTTACAAACTAGCAATACCACAGGAGATAGCAAACAAGGGGATTCCACTAGAAACAGTGAAGATAAATTACCAGAAATAACTGGTGAGAACTCCTTTGTTAGTACTAGTGAAGATAGAAATAAGACAGGAAAACATACACCAGCACAAAAATCCAAGGCCAATAGAAACCAAGTCTGTGCAAATATTATGCACTTGGTATCTGCAGGTATGGAATATCTGGAAAAACAGATGGGACGTGCAACTTTGACCACCCTAGAAAATGCCGTGCCCATATGACAACAGGAAAATGCAACCTCCCGTCCTGTAAGCTTTTTCACTCTGAAATGTGTCACAATTCGGTACAGGAAAGACAGTGCTATATAAGACAGGCAATATAAGTTATGGCACAAAAAGATACAAAACATCCAAACCATGGGAAAACCTGCGTAGCCACAGCTACTCAAGAGAGAGAGGTTTTTTAGCGCCAGGAAGAAAAAAACTGGCAGGAAATGACAGAAATCGTATGCCAAATCCAATCATTTCTGGAGTGGAACCAGAGTCGATGGCCTCCACTCCAAACCAACAGATACAGATACTAGTGCTGGGAAAAATGTCTCCCCCAGTACCACCAATACCACCAATCCGAAGACATTCTTCTTTGCAAATATACAGGGTCTAAAGCCAGCAACGAACAACAAAATACCTTCCATCCGTGGACTGCTTACAGAGGCAACTGCAATGTTTGTGGCTTTCACAGAGACCCACATAAAGGATTACTTGGACAATGAAATATGGATCCTGGGTTACAACTTATACAGATGTGACAGAGTGAACAGGCAAAAAAAGGGGATGGGGGTTGGCCTGTATATCGCAGAGTCACTTGCACAGAACTGCTTAATGCTTCAAATGATGTAGTGGAAGTTTTAGCAGTAAAGATCGAGAACCAAAACCTAGTCATTGTGGTAGTCTACAAGCCTCCGGATGCAACGTCCCAACAATTCCAGGAACAGCTGTTTGAATATTGACCACTGTCTGGAAAATCTTCCAGCTCCTGCCCCCAACATCTTGCTCCCAGGGGATTTTAACTTAAGGCACCTACAATGGAGGAATATAGCAAATAATGTTGTTGCAGTGATAACACCAGGAGGCAGCTCAGACGAGAACTCACACACACACACACACGAGCTTTTAAATCTCTGCACAAAATTCACCATAAACCAGCAAATAATAGAGCCTACTAGACTGGAGAATACACTGGACCTCGTCCTCACTAAGAATGATGATCTGATACGAAATGTCACCATAACAAAAACGATATGCTCAGATCACAACATAATCTAGGCTCGGACATGTATGCGCGGAGTCCCAGACCGACAAAAAGTGATCAGTCACGAGGGAGCCTTCACCAAATTCAAGTTCAATAACAGGAACATAAAGTGGGACCAAGTAAACCAAGCCCTAAATGATATAAGCTGGGAAGATAGACTAAGAAACACAGATCCCAACTTATGCCTATAACAGATTAACTCAGTGGCACTCGATGCATGCTCAAGGCATATTCCTTTAAGAAAAAGGAGGAGTAGATATAAAATAGAAAGAGACAGGCGCTTCCTTTACAGGAGAAGGAAAAGAATAACAGAGCGGCTAAAAGAGGCCAATATATCTCCAATGCGTAGGGAGACACTGGTCAGAAAAATAGCAAACATCGAAATAAAACTAAAGGAATCTTATAGGAGTCAGGAATCGAGCGGAGAACTAAAAGTCATAAATGAAATTGAAAGAAATCCAATGTATTTCTTTTCTTATGCCAAATCAAAGTTGAGCACAACATCGAATATTGGGCCCTTACTTAAACAAGATGGGTCCTACACAGATGACAGCAAGGAAATGAGTGAGCTACTTAAGTCCCAACATGACTCAGTGTTTAGCAAGCCGCTAACCAGACTGAAAGTCGAAGCTCTAAATGATTTTTTTATGAGAGAGCCACAGAATTTGGTAAACACAAGCCTATTTGACGTTATCCTGACGCCAAATGACTTCGAACAGGCGATCAGTAACATGCCCATGCACTCTGCCCCAGGGCTAGACTCATGGAACTCTGTGTTCATCATGAACTGCAGGAAGCCCCTATCAAGTGCGTTTAATATCCTATGGAGAGGGAGCATGGACACTGGGGTCGTCCCACAGTTACTTAAAAACAGACATAGCCCCACTCCACAAAGAGGGTAGTAAAGCAATAGCAAAGAAATACAGACTGATAGTGCTAACATCCCATATCATAAATATCTTTGAAAGGGTCCTAAGAAGCAAGATCACCACCCATCTAGATACCCATCAGTTACACAACCCAGGGCAGCATGGGTTTAGAGCAGGTCGCTCCTGTCTGTCCCAACTACTGGATAACTACGACAAGGTCCTAGATGCACTAGAAGACAAAAAGAATGCAGATGTAATATACACAAAAGCCTTCGACAAGTGTGACCATGGTGTAATAGCGCACAAAATGCGTGCTAAAAGGAATAAAAGGAAAAGTTGGTAGATGGATCTATAATTTCCTGACAAACAAAACAGTAGTAGTCAACAGAATAAAGTCTGAGGCGGCTTCGGTGAAAAGCTCTGATCCGCAAGGCACAGTACTCTCTCCAGTCTTGTTCCTCATCCTCATATTAGACATAGACAGGGATATAAGCCACAGTGCTGTGTCTTCCTTTACAGATGACACCCGAATCTCAATGAGAGTGTCTTCCATTGAAGACACTGCAAGGCTCCAGGCCGACATCATTCAAATCTTTCAATGGCCTGCAGAAAACAATATGAAGTTCAACGATGAGAAATTTCAATTACTACAATACGGTAAACATGAGGAAATTAAAACTTCATTAGAATATAAGACAAATTTCAACCACACAATAGCTTAAAGCGAGAAAACAACGTCAAAGATCTGGGAGTGATCATTTCGGAGGATCTCACCTTAAGGACCATAACATTGTATTAATCGCATCTGCTAGAAAAATGACAAGATGGATAATGAGAACCTTCAAAACTAGGGATGCCAAGCCCATGATGGTACTCTTCAGGTCGCTTGTTCTATCTAGGCTGGAATATTTCTTCACACTAACAGCACCTTTCAAGGCAGGTGAAATTGCTGACCTAGATAATGTACAGAGAACCCTCACGGCACACATAACTGAGATAAAACACCTCAATTACTGGGAACGCCTGAAGTTCCTGAACCTGTACTCCCTGGAACGCAGGCGGGAGAGATACATGATTATATACACCTGGAAGATCCTAGAGGGACTAGTACCAAACTTGCACACGAAAATCACTCCCTACGAAAGCAAAAGACTCGGCAGACGATGCAACATCCCCCAATGAAAAGCAGGGGTGCCACTAGCACGATAAGAGACAACACAATAAGTGTCAGGGGGCCCAAGACTGTTCAACTGCCTCCCAGCATACATAAGAGGGATTACCAATAGACCCCTGGCTGTCTTCAAGCAGGCACTGGACAAGCACCTAAAGTCGGCACCTGACCAGGCGTGCTGTGGTTCGTACGTTGGATTGCGTGCAGCCAGCGGTAGCAGCCTAGTTGACCAGGCCCTGATCCACCATTAAGCCTGGTCACAGGCCGGGCCGCGGGGGCGTTGACCCTCGGAACTCTCTCCAGGTAAACTCCAGGGATGGTCTTGACCCAGGAGCTGCAGCAGGGGTGGAGAAGCTAGCCGCTCTGAGAAAGCACATTCCTGGAAAAGCTGTCCAGTTTTGTGACATGACCGCTAAGCTACGCGATCATAGCTGGCCGGCAAGGTACTCTCCGACCATAGCAGGCAAAGTACTTTCCGACACTAGCCGGCGAAGTATTTTCCGACCATATTCGACAAATCACTTTCTGATCATAGCCAGCTAAGTACTTTCCTATCGTAGATAGAAAAGTACTTTCCGATCATTGCCGGCAAATTGCCTTCCGATCATAGCCAGCAAAGTACTCTCCGATCATTACCGATAAACTACTTTTCTATCATAACCGGCAATGCATTTTCTGATCTCTCTGCTGGTTTTTATTATGCACTGTGATACTTTTCTTTAATTCAAAGATTACCTCTCTTCTCTCCGAAATATTAGGACCATATTCGTTTCTTTTTTTCAGATATCTGGGAATTGTCTATTGACTAACTGGAGATCTTATCTAATGGTTCACACATTGCTTCTCCTCCCTCTTCTATAATCCTTGGTGATATCTTTTGATTTCATATTGTCATTTATCTCATTCACTATAAGGTGTTTTACTGTATTACCTTGTTGAGTATGTTTTCCATTATCCATCAGTGTCATGATTTATCTGGGCTAGGACCTCTGTTACTCCCGTTTACACTGAGAATACCACTTTCAATCGTTTCTTCAATGCTTTAAGTAATTCTTTGTTGTTAAAAGTGATCTATCCTTCTTCAGTCAAATTACCTGGTCTTTTATTGTCTTCTGTATTATAATGCGGCTGTAAGATAGTTTTGGCTCTGTCGTGGGTTTTGTTATACCATTCTTAAACTGCTGCTCAGCCTCTCTCCATACCGATGCAGATTGGGCTTCTGGCGCTTCTGTTCAATTCTCTGTTTTGATTGTTCTTTGCTTTCTTTAGCTTTATCAAGCTCCAGCTCTTTCTGTTTATTCTTCACTGAAATTTTCGTTAAACAAAGAGATTTGAAGATTTTAATCCTTATCGGTATGAATTTCCCCTCAGGTTACTGGCACTTCCCAGCAAGTACTCCATCATCTCATTCCAGCTTCCTCTCCCATTACACTGCATTTAGGAATTATGTAATCCCTTCTGGTGTCTGGTGTCTCATGTCCTTCACTTACTTCTCAATCCTCAATATTTAGTCCACAAGAAATACGAGGTTCAGTACTATGGTCACTAGCACACTTGGGTTCCAATATTATGTTTTATTTATTCTGATTGAACTTGTAGTAAATGCAAGATCCAATACGCGATATTACTTGTGTATATATGCAACTATATGTGGCTGCAGAGGTCGAGTACCAGCTCTTGGACCTGCTTCTTCCCATTTCATAGATTCAGTCCCTCTAACGTACTGGACCTCACTGTATTCTGTACTCACCTATTTGTACTCACCTATTTGTGGTTGCAGGGGTCGAGTCCTAGCTCCTGGCCCCGCCTCTTCACCGGTTGCTACTAGGCCCTCTCTCTCCCCGCTCCATGAGCTTTATCAAACCTCGTCTTAAAACTGTGTATGGTTCCTGCCTCCACTACGTCATTTTCTAGGCTATTCCACTGCCTTACAACTCTATGACTGAAGAAATACTTCCTACTATCTCTCTGACTCATTTGTGTCTTCAACTTCCAATTGTGGCCTCTTGTTTCTGTGTCCCCTCCCTGGAACATCCTGTCTTTGTCCACCTTGTCTATTCCACGCAGTATTTTATATGTCGTTATCATGTCTCCCCTGACCCTCCTGTCCTCCAGTGTCGTCAGGCCGATTTCCCTTAATCTTTCTTCATAGGACATTCCCCTTAGCTCTGGAACTAACCTTGTCGCAAACCTTTGTACTTTCTCTAGTTTCTTGACGTGCTTTATCAAGTGCGGGTTCCAAACAGGTGCTGCATACTCCAGTATGGGCCTGACATACACGGTGTACAGTGTCTTGAATGATTCCTTACTAAGGTATCGGAATGCTGTTCTCAGGTTTGCCAGGCGCCCATATGCTGCAGCAGTTATCTGATTGATGTGTGCTTCCGGAGACATGCTCGGTGTTATACTCACCCCAAGATCTTTCTCCTTGAGTGAGGTTTGCAGTCTTTGGCCACCTAGCCTATACTCTGTCTGTGGTCTTCTGTGCCCTTCCCCTATCTTCATGACTTTGCATTTGGCAGGATTAAATTCGAGAAGCCATTTGCTGGACCAGGTGTCCAGTCTGTCCAGGTCTCTTTGAAGTCCTGCCTGGTCCTCATCAGATTTAATTCTCCTCATTAACTTCACATCATCTGCAAACAGGGACACTTCTGAATCTAACCCTTCCGTCATGTCGTTCACATATACCAAAAATAGCACTGGTCCTAGGACCGACCCCTGTGGGACCCCGCTCGTCACAGGTGCCCACTGTGATACATCATTACGTACCATGACTCGTTGTTGCCTCCCTGTCAGGTATTCTCTGATCCATTGCAGTGCCCTTCCTGTTATATGCACCTGATGCTCTAGCTTCTGCACTAATCTCTTGTGAGGAACTGTGTCAAAGGCCTTCTTGCAGTCCAAGAAGATGCAATCAACCCACCCCTCTCTCTCTTGTCTTACTTCTGTTATTTTATCATAAAACTCCAGAAGGTTTGTGACACAGGATTTGCCTTCCGTGAATCCGTGCTGGTTGGCATTTATACTCCTGTTCCGTTCCAGGTGCTCCACCACTCTCCTCCTGACAATCTTCTCCATAATTTTGCATACTATACACGTCAATGACACAGGTCTATAGTTTAGTGCCTCTTTTCTGTCTCCTTTTTTAAAAATGGGAACTACATTTGCCGTCTTCCATACCTCAGGTAGTTGCCCAGTTTCCAGGGATGTGTTGAAGATTGTGGCAAGTGGCACGCACAACATATCTGCTCCCTCTCTAAGGACCCACGGGGAGATGTTGTCCGGTCCCATTGCCTTTGAGGTATCGATGTCCCTTAGCAGTTTCTTCACCTCCTCCTCATCTGTATGTATGTCGTCCAACACTTGTTGGTGTATTCCTTGCTGGTGTCCCCATCTGGTCTGTCCCCCCAGAGTCCTTCCTGTCTCTACTGTAAATACTTCCTTAAATCTCGTGTTGAGCTCCTCACATACCTCTTGATCGTTTCTTGTGAGTTCTCCACCTTCTTTCCTCAGCCTTATCACCTGGTCCTTGACTGTTGTCTTCCTCCTAATGTGGCTATACAGCAGTTTCGGGTCAGATTTGACTTTCGATGCTATGTCGTTTTCATACTGTCGCTGGGCCTCCCTCCTTATCTGTGCATACTCGTTTCTGGCTCTTCTACTAATCTCCTTGTTTTCCTGGGTCCTATGCCTCCTGTACCTTTTCCATTCTCTGTTGCACTTAGTTTTTGCCTCCCTACACCTTCGGGTAAACCAAGGACTCGTTTTGGTCTTCCTATTATTTCTGTTTCCCTTGGGAACAAAACTTTCCTCTGCCTCCTTGCACTTTGTTGCCACATATTCCATCATCTCGTTTACTGATTTTCCTACCATTTCTCTGTCCCACTGAACCTCCTGCAGGAAGTTTCTCATACCTGTGTAGTCCCCCCTTTTATAATTTGGCCTGTCCCCTTCAGTTCCTGTTACCTTCTCCACTTGTAACTCTACTATATAGTCAAAACTCAGAACCACATGATCGCTAGCTCCAAGGGGCCTCTCGTAAGTGATGTCCTCAATGTCCGAACTGCTCAGGGTGAACACAAGATCCAGTCTTGCTGGCTCATCCTCCCCTCTCTCTCTGGTTGTGTCCCTGACATGTTGATGCATGAGGTTTTCAAGTACCACATCCATCATCTTGGCTCTCCATGTTTCGGGACCCCCATGTGGCTCCAGGTTTTCCCAGTCGATCTCCCTGTGGTTGAAATCGCCCATTACCAGTAACTTTGCTCTGCTCGAGTGAGCTCTTCTTGCCACCTCAGCCAGTGTGTCCACCATCACCCTGTTGTTTTCTTCGTACTCCTCTCTTGGCCTCCTGCAGTTCTGTGGTGGGTTATACATCACTCCAATGACTACTTTATGTTCTCCGGACTGAATTGTACCTACAATGTAGTCTCTTTCTCCAATCATGTCCATGCCTTCCATTTCCTCAAATCCCCATCGGTGTTTTATGAGCAGTGCAACCCCTCCTCCCCCTCTACTCCTTCTATCTTTCCTCAGGATCTGATATCCTGTTGGGAAGATTGTGTCTGTTATTGTCTCAGCGAGTTTTGTTTCTGTGACTGCTATGATGTCTGGGGATTTTTCACTGATTCTTTCATTCCACTCCTCATGTTTATTCGTTATTCCATCCGCGTTTGTGTACCAAACCTTTAGTTTCTTTTCTATCATTGTGGTCATGCAAGAATATTGGGGTTGGGGGAGCGAGAGCCTTGGTGGGGGCCTATATGGGGCTGTGGTGTAGGTGGGGTTTGTGTTGATGGGGGTGGGGTCAGAATGCCCGTAAGGGACAGCTGTTGGGGTGAGGTTTGTGATATGGGGGTTGGTGGCAGAGGGAACAGTGAGTGGGTTGTAGTATAGGTTGCTCAGTTGCGTTGGGAATGTCGCGGGTGGAGTCTTTTGGTGGGAGATTCTGTGAGAGTGTTTGCCCTTCCTCCTGTGTCTGGGTCCTGCTCATTTTCATTGCTTCCCGTTCCTCCTTGCGTCTCTGTACCCTCTCTTTCAGTGTAGTCCTTTCTTCTTGTGTTCTGTCGCGGTCGAGGTATACTCTCTGGTACCCCTCTTTGTCCCTCAGTCTTGCTTTCTCTTGCAGAATCCTGGTTCGAACTGATTCTTCCTTGAAAGTTACTCTGACAGGCCGTATCCTTCCACTCGCAAACCACCCAATTCTCTGAAAATTTGTCACCTGGGTCATATTGCCCTCCCCTATTGTTTTCATGATGCCTTCAATCATTTTTTTCTCCTCCTGTTTTTATTTCTTCAAAGTTGGCCCCCTTGGCTTCTTGGAGCCCGTACACAAAATCTGACCTCGCCCTTTCCTCCTCCCACTGAGTCTCCATCTGCGTCCTCTGAGGCATTTTATTTCCTTCCATTGACATGTTCTTGCCTTCAGTCCCTGTCATATCTGAAACTTCTATTCTCAGTGAACTGTCTTTCCTGATCAGCTGTCCCTTGCTACTGCAGTTGGCTGTTAGAATCTCTGCATATAGCATACCTTCATTGTCTTCGGACCTGTCGTTTGATCTTAGTGTGCTCGTCGTCTTTTCCCTGGCCCCACGTGGGTCTGATAGGGCCTTCGTGTACGGCATGTCTCCGTTGTTGCTTACCATCCCCTTGTCTGCGCCTGACTTTGAATTTCCTGATGTCACATCTGAATTGTCATTTGTCTCTCTAACCTGTTTCAGGCTTTGCAGTTTCTCTTCTAAGCACTGTATCCTAGCTTCTGCTGCTAAGACCTGTACTTCCCACTTCCTGCACTCTTCAGCTATCCGCTCCTCCATTTTCTTACCAAGCTCTACTATCTTCCTTCCCCACTCTTCCTCCCTTTTTTGGAGCTCTAACTCCCAGTCTTTCCTCCCTGGTTCGTCTACCAGATCTCTGGTTTTCCGTCCTCTAAGGCCACCCATTTTTTTTTTTTTTTTTTTTTTTTTTTTTTTTTTTTTTTTTAATTACCACAGACAGAAGGCTAGAGGAGGGAGAGGGTGTGGGGGGAGAGAGAAAGGGTAGAAAGAGGGAGAGAGAGGAGAGAGAAAGGGTAGAAAGAGGGAGAGAGAGGAGGGAGTATGGGGGTGAGGGATAAGACCAAGGGGGAGAGAGAGAAATGTGAGGGGGGAGAGAAAGGGTAGAGAGAGGGAGAAAGAGAGGGAGAGGGAGAGGGAGAGAAAAAGAGAGAGAGGGAGAAAGGAGGGCGAGGGAAAAGGCTATGAGAGAGAGAAATGGAGAGATGGAGAGAGAAGCCTATAGAGAGAGAGGAGGGTGAGAGATTGGGTTATGGGAGTGAGGGAGAGAGAGAGAGAGGGAGAGAGAGAGGTGTGTACTCACCTAATTGTACTCAATTAATTGTGGTTGCAGAGGTCGAGACTCAGCTCCTGGCCCCGCGTCTTCACTGAACGCTACTAGGTCCTCTCTCTGCTCCCTGAGTTTTATCATACCTCGTCTTAAAGCTATGTATGGTTCCTGCCTCCACTACATCACTCGCCAGACTGTACCACTTCCTGACCACTCTATGACCTAAGAAATACTTCCTAACATCCCTGTGACTCATCTGAGTCTTCAACTTCCAAGAGTGACCCCTTGTTTCTGTGTGCCCTCTCTGGAACATCATGTCTCTGTCCACCTTGTCTATTCCACGTAGTATTTTGTATGTTGTTATCATGTCTCCCCTAACCCTCCTGTGCTCCAGTTTCGTCAGGCCGATTTCCCTTAACCTTTCATTGTCGGACATTCCCGTTAGCTTTGGAATTAACCTTGTTGCAAACTTTTACACTTTCTCTAATTTCTTGAAGTGTTTGACCAGGTGTGGGTTCCAAACTGATGCTGCATACTCCAGTATGGGCCTAATGTACACAATGTACAGTGTCTAGAACGATTCCTTACTAAGCTAACGGAACGATATTCTCATGTTTGCCAGGCGCCCATTTGCTGCAGTAGTTATGTTTAATGTGTGCTTCCGGAGACGTGCTCAGTGTTATGCTCACCCCAAGATCTTTCTCCTTGAGTAAGGATTGCAGTCTTTGGCCTCCTAGCCTATAATCTGTCAGCAGTCTTCTTTGTCCTTCCCCAGTCTTCATGAATTTGCATTTGGCAGGGTTGAATTCGAGAAGCCAGTTGCCAGATCATGTGCTCAGCCTGTCCAGGTCTCTTTGCAGTTCTGCCTGAGCCTCATCTGCTTTAATTCTCCTCATTAACTTCACATCATCTGCGAACAGGGACACTTCTGAGTCTATCCCTTCCATCATGTCATTCACGTTTACCAAAAATAGCACTGGTCCTAGGACCGACCCCTGTGGGACCCCACTCGTTACAGGCACCAAGTGTGATACCATCACGTACCATGGCTCATTGTTACCTCCCTGTCAGGTATTCTCTGATCCATTTCAATGCCCTTCCTGTTATACACACCTGATACTCCAGCTTCTGCACTAAACTCTTGGGAGGAACTCTATCGAAGGCCTTCCTGCAGTCCAGGAAAATGCAATCAACCCACCCCTCTTTCTCGTGTCTTCTGTTACTTTGTCACAGAGCTCCAGACGGTTTGTGACAGAATTTTCCTTCCATGAATCAGTGCTGGTTGTCTTATAGAATCATGTTCCATTCCAGGTGCTCCACCACTCTCCTCCTGATAATCTTCTCCATGACTTTGCATACTATACACGTCGGTGACACTGGTCTATAGTTTAGTGCCTCGTTTCTGTCTCCTTTCTTAAATATGGGGACTACATTTGCCGTCTTCCATACCTCAGGTAGTTGCCCAGTTTCAAGGGATGTGTTGAAGATTGTGATTAGTGGCACACACAGCATTTCTGCTCCTTCTTTAATGACCCATGGGGAGATGTTGTCCGGTCCCCTCACCTTTGAGGTATTAAGGTCACTTAGCTTCTGCACCTCCTCCTCAGTTGTGTGTATGCCATCCAACACTTGTTGGTATATTCCCTGTTGGTGTGCCCCTCTGTGCTGTTTTCCTAGAGCCCTTCCTGTCTCTACTATAAATACTTTCTTAAATCTCATGTTGAGCTCCTCGCATACTTCATGATCGTTTCTTTTGAGTTCCCCACCTTCTTTCCTCAGCCTGATCACCTGGTCTTTGACTGTTGTCTTCCTCCTAATGTGGCTCTGCAGCACTTTCTGGTCAGACTTGACTTTCGATGCTCTGTTGTTTTCGTACTGTCGCTGGGTCTCCCTCCTTACTTGTGCACACTCGTTTTTGGCTCTTCGACTCATGTCCTTATTTCCCTGGGTTCTATGCATTCTGTACTTTTTCCATTCTCAAGTGCACTTAGCTTTTGCCTCCCTACACCGTCGGGTAAACCATGGGCTTGTTCTGGTCTTCCCATTTTTTCTGTTGCCCTTTGGAACAAACCTTTCCTCTACCTCCTTGCATTTTGTTGATACGTATCCCATCATTTCGATTACATGCTGTCCTACCAGTTCTCTATCCCACTTAACCTCCTGCAGGAAGTTCCTCAAACCTATGTAGTTCCCTCTCTTATAGTTTGGCTTTTCCCAATTCATCTCCAGTTACCCTCTCCACCTGTAACTCTACTATGTATTTAAAGCACAGAACCACGTGATCACTAGCTCCTAGGGGCCTCTCATATGTGATGTCCTCAATGTCTGAAGTGCTCAGGGTGAACACAATGTCCAGTCTTGCTGGTTCATTCTCCCCTCTCTCCCTGCTAGTGTCCTTAACATGTTGATGCATGATATTTTCCAATACCACATCCATCATCTTCGCTCTCCATGTTTCGGGACCCCTGTGTGGCTCCAGGTTTTCCCAGTTGATCTCCCTGTGGTTCAAATCGCCCATAACCATTAATTTTGCTCTGCTCGAATGAGCTCTTCTTGCCACCTCAGCCAGTGTGTCCACCATCTGTTGCTCTCTTCATATTCCTTTCTATGCCTCCTGCAGTTCTGTTGTGGATTATACATCACTACAATGACTACCTTTGCTCCCCAGACTGAAGTGAACCTACTATGTGATTCCTTTCTCCAATCTCGTCCATGCCTCCCATTTCCTCAAATTTCCATTTTTTTTAACGAGCAGTGCAACCCCTCCCCCTCTGCTCCTTCTATCTTTCCTCAGGATCTGATATACTGGTGGGAAGACTGCACCTGTTATTGTCTTAGTGAGTTTTGTTTCTGTGACTGCTATGATGTCTGGGGACTTCTCATTGATTCTTTCATGCCACTCCTCATATTTATTCATTATTCCACCCGCGTTCGTGTGCCAAACCTTCAACTTCTTTTCTAAAACTGCGGTCCTGGGAGAATATTGTCGTTGGGGGAGCAGGAGCCCCTGGTGAGGGCCTATGAGGGGTTGTGGTGGGAGTGGGGGCAAAGTTCCAATAGGGAGATGCCGTAGGGTTGATGACAGAGGGATCAGTGTGTGAGTGTTGGTTTAGATTGCTCAGTTGTCTTGGGGTTGTCACGGTTGGAGACCTTCTGCGAGTGTTTCTGGGGAGTGTGTTTGCCCTTCCACCTGTGTCTGGGTTTTGTGTGTGTGTGTGTGTGTGTGTGTGTGAACTCACCTATTTGTGGTTGCAGGGGTCGAGTCATAGCTCCTGGCCCAGCCTCTTCGCTGATTGCTACTAGGTCCTCTCTCTCCCTGCCCCATGAGCTTCATCATACCTCGCTTTAAAACTATGTATGGTTCCCGCCTCTACTACGTCACTTTCTAGGCTATTCCACGGCCTGACTACTCTATGACTGAAGAAATGCTTCCTAACATCCCTTTGATTCATCTGAGTCTTCAGCTTCCAATTGTAACCTCTTGTGTCTGTGTCCCTTCTCTGGAACATTCCGTCTTTGTCCACCTTGTCTATTCCGCGCAGTATTTTATATGTCGTTATCATGTCTCCCCTGATCCTCCTGTCCTCCAGTGTCGTCAGGCCGATTTTCCTCAACCTTTCTTCGTAGGACAATCCCCGTTGCAAACATTTGCACTTTCTCTAATTTCTTGACTTGCTTGACTAGCTGCGGATTCCAAACTGGTGCTGCATACTCCAGTATGAGCCTGACGTAAATAGTATACAGAGTCTTAAACGAATCCTTACTGAGGTATCGGAACGCTATCCGTAGGTTTACCAGGCGCCCGTATGCTGCAGCAATTATCTGATTGATGTGCGCCCCAGGAGATATGCTCGGTGTTATAATCACCCCCAGATTTTTTTCCTTGAGTGAGGTTTGCAGTCATTGGCCATCTAAACTATATTGTGTCTGCGGTCTTCTTTGCCCTTCCCCAATCTTCATGACTTTGCATTTGGCAGGGTTAAACTCAAGGAGCCAGTTGCTGGACCAGGCTTGTAGCCTGTCCACGTCTCTTTGTAGTCCTGCCTGATCCTCATCCGATTTGATTCTTCTCATTAACTTCACATCATCTGCAAACAAGGACACTTCTGAGTCTATCCCTTATGTTATATCGTTCACAAATACCAAGAACAGCAGAGGTCCTAGGACTGACCCCTTTGGAACCCCGCTTGTCACAGGCGCCCACTCTGACACCTCATCACGTACCATGACTCGTTGTTGCCTCTCTGATCCATTGCAGTGCCTTTCCTGTTATGTGTGCCTGATCCTCTAGCTTTTGCTTTTGTGTATGTGTGTGTGTGTGTGTGTGTGTGTGTGTGTGTGTGTGTGTGTGTGTGTGTGTGTGTACTCACCTAGTTGTACTCACCTAGTTGAGGTTGTCGAGTCCGAGCTCCTGCCTCTTCACTGATCGCTACTAGGTCACTCACCTATTTGCTCACCTATTTGTGGTTGCAGGGGTCGATTCACAGCTCCTGGCCCCGCCTCTTCGCTGATTGCTACTAGGTCCTCTCTCTCCCTGCCCCATGAGCTCTATCATACCTCGCCTTAAAACTATGTATGGTTCCCGCCTCCACTACGTCACTTTCTAGGCTATTCCACAGCCTGACTACTCTATGACTGAAGAAATACTTCCTAACATCCCTTTGATTCATCTGAGTCTTCAACTTCCAATTGTGACCTCTTGTGTTTGTGTCCCCTCTCTGGAACATCCCGTCTTTATCCACCTTGTCTATTCCGCGCAGTATTTTATATGTCGTTATCATGTCTCCCCTGACCCTCCTGTCCTCCAGTGTCGTCAGGTCGATTTCCCTCAACCTTTCTTCGTAGGACAATCCCCTTAGCTCTGGGACTAGTCTTGTTGCAAACCTTTGCACTTTCTCTAATTTCTTGACATGCTTGACTAGGTGTGGATTCCAAACTGGTGCTGCATACTCCAGTATGGGCCTGACGTAAATGGTATACAGAGTCTTAAACGGATCCTTACTGAGGTATCGGAACGCTATCCGTAGGTTTGCCAGGCGCCCGTATGCTGCAGCAGTTATCTGATTGATGTGCGCCTCAGGAGATATGCTCGGTGTTATACTCTCCCCCAGATCTTTTTCCTTGAGTGAGATTTGCAGTCTTTGGCCATCTAAACTATATTGTGTCTGCGGTCTTCTTTGCCCTTCCCCAATCTTCATGACTTTGCATTTGGCAGGGTTAAATTCAAGGAGCCAGTTGCTGGACCAGGCTTGTAGCCTGTCCAGGTCTCTTTGTAGTCCTGCCTGATCCTCATCCGATTTGATTCTTCTCATTAACTTCGCATCATCTGCAAACAAGGACACTTCTGAGTCTATCCCTTCCGTTATGTCGTTCACATATACCAAGAACAGCACAGGTCCTAGGACTGACCCCTGTGGAACCCCGCTTGTCACAGGCGCCCACTCTGACACCTCGTCGTGTACCATGACTCGTTGTTACCTCCCTGTCAGGTATTCTCTGATCCATTGCAGTGCCTTTCCTGTTATGTGTGCCTGATCCTCTAGCTTTTGCAGTAACCTCTTGTGAGGAACTGTGTCGAAGGCCTTCTTGCAGTCCAAAAATATGCAGTCGATCCACCCCTCTCTCTCTCTTGTCTTACTTCTGTCACCTTGTCATAAAACTCTAGTAGGTTTGTGACACAGGATTTTCCTTCCCTGAAACCGTGCTTGTTGTCAATTATACACTTGTTTCTTTCCAGGTGCTCCACCACTCTCCTCCTGATGATCTTCTCCATGACCTTGCATACTATACACGTTAGTGATACAGGTATGTAGTTTAGTGCCTCATGTCTGTCTCCCTTTTTAAAAATTGGGACTACATTTGCCATTTTCCATACCTCAGGGAGTTGCCCAGTTTCAAATGATGTGTTGAAGATCTTTGTTAATGGCTCACTCAATATCTCTGCTCCCTCTTTAAGGACCCATGGAGAGATGTTGTCTGGTCCCACCGCCTTTGAGGTGTCAAGTTCGCATAGCAGCTTCTTCACCTCCTCCTTGGTTATATGTACCTCATCCAGCACTTGCTGGTGTACCCCCCCTGTTCTGATTTCCTGGAGTCCTACTGGTTTCCACTGTAAATACCTCTTTAAATCTTGTGTTGAGCTCCTGACATACCTCTTGGTCGTTTCTTGTGAATTCCCCATCATCCTTCCTCAGTCTGATTACCTGGTCCTTGACTGTTGTTTTCCTCCTGATGTGGCTGTACAACAGCTTCGGGTCAGTCTTTACTTTTGATGCTATGTCATTTTCATATTGTCTCTGAGCCTCCCTTCTTATCTGTGCATATTCGTTTCTGGCTCTTCGGCTGATTTCTTTATTTTCCTGAGTTCTCTGTCTTCTGTACCTTTTCCATTCTCTAGTACACCTAGTTTTTGCCTCCCTACACCTTTGGGTGAACCAAGGACTCGTTCTGTTCTTCCCATTATTTCTGTTTCCCTTGGGAACAAACCTCTCCTCTGCCTCCTTGCATTTTGTTGCTACATAGTCAATCATTACTTGTACTGGTTTTCCTGTCAGTTCCCTCTCCCACTCAATGTCTTGAAGGAAGTTCCTCATGCCTGAGTAGTTCCCCCTTTTGTAGTTTGGTTTTTCCCAGCCTATTCCTGCTACTCTCTCCACTTGGAGCTCAACTATGTAGTCGAAGCACAGAACCACATGATCACTAGCTCCCAGGGGCCTTTCATACATGATACCCTCGATGTCCGAACTACTCATGGTGAACACAAGGTCCAGCGTTGCTGGTTCATCCTCTCCTCTCTCTCTGGTAGTGTCTCTAACATGTTGATGCATGAGGTTTTCCAGTACCACATCCATCATCTTGGCTCTCCATGTTTCGGGACCCCCATGGGGCTCCAGGTTTTCTGAGTCAATCTCCTTGTGATTGAAATCACCCATAACTAGTAACTTTGCTCCTCCCATGTGTGCTCTCCTGGCCACCTCAGCTAGTGTGTCGATCATTGCTCTGTTGCTCTCATCGTATTCTTCTATTGGCCTCCTGCAGTTCTGTGGTGGGTTGTACATTACTGCAATTATCACCTTATGTCCCTCAGACTGGATTGTTCCTACTAAGTAGTCCCTTTCGCCCGTGCCATCCATTCCTTCCATTTTCTCAAAATCCCACTGGTTTTTAATGAGCAGTGCAACTCCTCCTCCCCCTCTCCTCCCTCTGTCTTTCCTGAGGATTTGGTATCCGGATGGAAAGACTGAATCTGTTATTATTCTGGTGAGTTTTGTTTCTGTGAGTGCTATAATGTCTGGGGATGTCTCTTTGATTCTTTCGTGCCACTCCTCATACTTGTTTGTTATTCCATCTGCATTTGTATTCCACACCTTCAACTTCTTTTCTAAGACTGTGGTCTGGGAGGTATATTGGGGTTGGGGAAGTGGGAGACCTGGTAAGGAACTATGGGTTGTTGCTGTGGGGGTGGAGTTTGTAATGTAGTGGGTGGGGGCATTGGATGTGGCATGGGGGTTTTGGTTTAGAGTGTTTGGTTGCACTGGGGTTGACCTGGTTGGGAGGCTTCTATAGGAAGTTGTGAGGGAGGCTGTATTTGATCTTCTTCCTGGGTCTGGGATCTCCTGTCTGTCTTCTCCATCCCCTCTCTTTCCTCCTTTCGCCTTTGTACCATCTCTCTCAGTTTCTGTCTTTCTTCTTGTGTTCTGTCGCGGTCGAGATACACCTTCCTGTATGCCGGCATGTCCCTTAATCGTGCTTTCTCCTGCAGGATCCTGGTCCGAGTCACTTCTGCCTTGAAGGTCACTTTCACTGGCCGGGTTCTTTTTTTTACAAACCCCCCTATTCTCCGAAAATTTTCCAGCTGGGTCATGTCGTCTTCTCCTATTGCTTTCATGATGCTTTCAATTGCTTTTTTCCCCTTGTTTTCTTGCTTCATATGTTTTCCCTTCAACTTCCTGGAGCCCATACACAAAGACTGACCTCACCCTTTCATTCTCCCACTGCATATCCCTGTGTATCCCCTCATTTAATTTGGTTTCCTCCACTGCAGCTTTCCTTTCATCAGTTTCACTGGCTAATGTACTTGGGCTCAGTGGCCTGTCATTTTCCCTTCTCGGCTTTCCTTGGGCTCTGTTGTTGTCTGTTAGGGCCTCCACATAAAGCTTGGCTCTTTCATTTACTACAGTCTCCTCTGATAGAGCTTCCCCATGCAGTTGTGCCCCTTCTTTCCCTACAGTCCCCTTATTTGTGGCTGAGGTAGCAGTCTCTGTTGTCAATCCCAAAATGTTCTTTAGTTCTTTAGGCTGTTTCAGATTTTTCAGTTCCTCTTCTAAACTCTGTATCCCAGCCTCTGCTGCTTTGACATGCACCTCCCACTTCCTGCTTTCCATATCTATCCTCTCTTCCATTCTCATGCTAAGTTCTTCTAGTTTCTTTTCCCATTCATGATCTCTTTTTATGAGCTCTGCTGCCCAATCTTCCTTTGCAGCTTCCTCCTCCTGTCCCTTGGTTTTTCTTGTTGCTCTCTGACAACCCATTTTTGTTTTATCCTGATTGCCTCAGAGTGGGAAACCTATTAGTTCTGTATGTTAGGTTAGTAGTGTGTATGTCAGAGTGTGGGGGTGAGGTAGTGGAGGAACTGTGGCTATGTGGGAGAGGAGTGGGGAGTGTGTGAGTGTGTGTGTGTGTGTGTGTGTGTGAGAGAGTATGTGTGTGTGTGTGTGTGTGTGTGTGTGTGTGTGTGTGTGTGTGTGTGTGTGTGTGTGTGTGTGTGTGTGTGTGTATGTGTGTGTGTGTGTGTGTATGTACTGTATGTTTAAGTGTGATGTACGTATAAGGAACCACCAGCAGGACATGTGACAGCAACAATACAAGAGAACTGAGTGACGTACCTATGCGGTGCCAGCCAGGTGAACAGTGACCAGTCTTGTCAGCAACTCCATGATGCCTCTTACACACACCACCGTGCATGTTGCGACAACGCTGGTTCCTCCACTTCCCATCCCAGTTGTATAGCTGTATACAGTGCTCATCGTCTGTTAAATATAGAAAATAAAACTTGAGTTTCTGTTTGGTCATTAGCGGACAAAGGATAGAGACTCAACCAACTAATTTGCTGAATAACCCACAAGGGTTTAGCGGATGGATGATTGAGTTCTCATCCTTCTGTGCTAATTAATCTATTCTGCTTTAACTGACTTAGGATTCAGCCTGCACCACATTTGCTCCATGACTCACAAGACTTTAGCAAACGTTGGATCGAGCTTCTACCACACCTGCACTGAATAACTCAAGCATTCGCGCTTCCATAAATATATCTAAGAATACAAAAATAACCCGCACATACGAGAGAGAAACTTTCAACGACGTTTCGGTCGTTGTGACTGGTAAATGATCCAAGTTGTACAGAAACGTTACTGCAAGCTTCTCTCTCCTACCTGAGGCATATTTGTGCATTTTTCCACTTAAAGTGTTGTTCTTTATAATTAAGAAATTTTTAAATATTTTTAATGAAGATTTTATTTGTAATATTAATTTAGGTATATTAATGACCATTACTGATCCAAGATTATTAACCATAAAATTTGGTATATTAATTTAAGTATATTAATGGCAGTTATTGAACCAAGATTATTAACCATAAAAGTTATTAACTAAGTTCAACTCAATATTATTATTACTAGAGATAAATAACCAAAGACATCAAATATCCTAAGATTTTTAACACGAGGATTAATAACTCTGGATTATTTTTTCCTGGAGGATAAATAACCTAAGATTATTAATGTTATTAATCTCCAAGATCTGGGGATTGAGAATTAATCAAGATTTACTCTAAGAAGAGGAACCAAACTTAAATTGCATGTGTCAAGTGAGCTTCACCAGCATTAAGACAACCTTCTGGATGGAAGATAAGACAATTTAAAACAATATTACAAAGAAACATTACTTCTTACACTTGTAAAATGTTTATTGGTTAATAAGAGTTCCGTTTGTAAGTGTGAATATTTGTAAGATGTTTGTTGGTGCATATGTTTGTATTTGTGGGTGTTTGTATGTTTGTAGGTGTGGATGTTTGTTGGTGCATATGTTTGTTTGTGAGGGTGTTTGTATGTTTGTAGGTGTGGATGTTTCTTGGTGCATATGCTTGTTTGTGAGGGTGTTTGTATGTTTGTAGGTGTGGATGTTTGTTGGTGCATATGTTTGTATATGTGGGTGTTTGTATGTTTGTAGGTGAGGATGTTTGTTGGTGCATATGTTTGTTTGTGAGGGTGTTTGTATGTTTGTAGGTGTGGATGTTTGTTGGTGCATATGCTTGTTTGTGAGGGTGTTTGTATGTTTGTAGGTGTGGATGTTTGTTGGTGCATATGTTTGTATATGTAGGTGTCTGTATGTTTGTAGGTGTGGATGTTTGTTGGTGCATATGTTTGTATGTGAGGGTGTTTGTATGTTTGTAGGTGTGGATGTTTGTTGGTGCATATGTTTGTTTGTGAGGGTGTTTGTATGTTTGTAGGTGTGGATGTTTGTTGGTGCATATGCTTGTTTGTGAGGGTGTTTGTATGTTTGTAGGTGTGGATGTTTGTTGGTGCATATGTTTGTATATGTAGGTGTCTGTATGTTTGTAGGTGTGGATGTTTGTTGGTGCATATGTTTGTATGTGAGGGTGTTTGCATGTTTGTAGGTGTGGATGTTTGTTGGTGCATATGTTTGTATATGTGGGTGTTTGTATGTTTGTAGGTATGGATGTTTTTTGGTGCATATGTTTGTATATGTGGGTGTTTGTATGTTTGTAGGTGAGGATGTTTGTTGGTGCATATGTTTGTATATGTGGGTGTTTGTATGTTTGTAGGTGTGGATGTTTGTTGGTGCATATGTTTGTATATGTGGGTGTTTGTATGTTTGTAGGTGAGGATGTTTGTTGGTGCATATGTTTGTATATGTGGGTGTTTGTATGTTTGTAGGTGTGGATGTTTGTTGGTGCATATGTTTGTATATGTGGGTGTTTGTATGTTTGTAGGTGTGGATGTTTGTTGGTGCATATGTTTGTATTTCTGGGTGTTTGTATGTTTGTAGGTGTGGATGTTTGTTGGTGCATATGTATGTGTAAGTGGGCGTTTGTATGTTTGTAGGTGAGGATGTTTGTTAGTGCATATGTTTGTAAATGTGGGTGTTTGTATGTAGGTGTGGGTGTTTGTTGGTTCATATGTTTGTATATGTGGGTGTTTGTATGTTTGTAGGTGAGGATGTTTGTTGGTGCATATGTTTGTATAAGTGGGCGTTTGTATGTTTGTAGGTGAGGATGTCTTTTGGTGCACATGTTTGTATATAAGAACATAAGAAAGAAGGAGCACTGCAGCAGGCCTACTGGCAATATAAACACATGTGCAGTATAATGTGATCTTTAATGTGGGTGTTTGTATGTTTGTAGGTATGGATGTTTTTTGGTGCATATGTTTGTATATGTGGGTGTTTGTATGTTTGTAGGTGAGGATGTTTGTTGGTGCATATGTTTGTATATGTGGGTCTTTGTATGTTTGTAGGTATGGTGCATATGCTTGTTTGTGAGGGTGTTTGTATGTTTGTAGGTGTGGATGTTTGTTGGTGCATATGTTTGTATATGTAGGTGTCTGTATGTTTGTAGGTGTGGATGTTTGTTGGTGCATATGTTTGTATGTGAGGGTGTTTGTATGTTTGTAGGTGTGGATGTTTGTTGGTGCATATGTTTGTTTGTGAGGGTGTTTGTATGTTTGTAGGTGTGGATGTTTGTTGGTGCATATGTTTGTATGTGAGGGTGTTTGTATGTTTGTAGGTGTGGATGTTTGTTGGTGCATATGTTTGTATATGTAGGTGTCTGTATGTTTGTAGGTGTGGATGTATGTTGGTGCACATGTTTGTATGTGAGGGTGTTTGTATGTTTGTAGGTGAGGATGTTTGTTGGTGCAAATGTTTGTATATGTGGGTGTCTGTATGTTTGTAGGTGAGGATGTTTGTTGGTGCAAATGTTTGTATATGTGGGTGTCTGTATGTTTGTAGGTGTGGATGTTTGTTGGTGCATATGTTTGTATGTGTGGGTGTTTGTATGTTTGTAGGTGAGGATGTTTGTTGGTGCATATGTTTGTATAAGTGGGCGTTTGTATGTTTGTAGGTGAGGATGTTTGTTGGTGCATATGTTTGTAAATGTGGGTGTTTGTATGTAGGTGTGGGTGTTTGTTGGTTCATATGTTTGTATATGTGGGTGTCTGTATGTTTGTAGGTGTGGATGTTTGTTGGTGCATATGTTTTGTATATGTGGGTGTTTGTATGTTTGTAGGTGTGGGTGTTTGTTGGTGCATATGTTTGTATATAAGAACATAAGAAAGAAGGAGCACTGCAGCAGGCCTACTGGCAATATAAACACATATGCAGTATAATGTGATCCATTATTAAAGGATCACAATATACTGCATATATGTTTATATTTCCATTGTGTCGGTATTTTATACCATTTATTTCCAGGCCTACTGGCCTATGCGAGGCAGGTCCAATTCTCCCACCGGCTTAAGCCAATGCCTTGACCTAGTGAGGTCAGACACGGCATCCGACCTAGGTGCATAAGCTAGTCAGGTCCAACTCACACCCACCCACACCCACTCATGAATTTATCCAACATATTTTTAAAACTACACAACGTCTTAGCTTCTATAACGGTACTCAGGAGTTTGTTCCACTCGTCCACAACTGTATTACCAAACAAGTGCTTTCCTATATCCTTTCTGAATCAGAATTTTTCCAATTTAAATCCATTGCTGCGAGTCCTGTCTATGTTAGATATTTTTAGCATGCTATTTACATCCCCTTTATTAATTCCTGTTTACCATTTATACACCTCAAACATATCTCCCCTAATTCTAAACCTTCCTAGAGAGTGCAGATTCAGGGTCCTCAGTCTATCCTCATAGGGAAGATTTCCGATACATGGGATCAACTTTGTCATCCTCCTTTGTACGTTTTCCACTGCATTTATATCCATTCTTTAATACGGTGTTGGTGTTTGTATGTTTGTAGGTGTGGATGTTTGTTGGTGCATATGTTTGTATATGTGGGTGTTTGTATGTTTGTAGGTGAAGATGTTTGTTGGTGCATATGTTTGTATATGTCGGTGTTTGTATGTTTGTAGGTGAGGATGTTTGTTGGTGTTGATGTTTGTGCATGTTGAGGATTGTACATGTAAATATTTGTAGGTGTGGATATCTCTAGGTGTACATATATGGAAGTATAGATATTTGTAACATTAGGATAACCTGAACATGGCACAGGTACACATAAGTCTATGTTAGTATGACACAATATGAGGTGATCGCATATTCTGTTTTGGTTAGATTTTTTAGCATATTATTTGCATTCTCTTAATTTATACCTGATTACCATTTACACACCTCAGTCATATCCTCACTAAATCTACACTCTTCTAGAGAGTGCAGATTCAGAACCATAAACCAGGGTACGAGCGGGATTGAACTCGCGGCTAGGGAGTTCAATCCCCGCCAGACGCTTTAGCCACTGGTCCAGTTGGCTACAGTAAGACTCATCCAACTAGATATATTTATACACTATAGGAAGGTTAGCATAGACACAACTGTGACTACAAATGTAAGTTTTTACAGCTGAATCTCCTGCCAGCGTGGCCGTGACGAACTCTAGTTGAAGTCCCCTCAAAGCCGTCATTATAACTCACGAAATCCTAATGATACGATTGCAAACAAACCAGGATACAAGAGGGGAGATTGGTCACAGTGGTGCCTATGCTACCCTTTCTATGGTGCATAATTATACCTACTTGGATGAATCATGGAAGTAAATGGTATAACATACCGACACAATGGATATATAAACACATATGCAGTATAATGTGATCCTTTATTGACAACGTTTCGCCCGCACAGTGGGCTTTTTCAAGTCACAAACAGATCTACCTGGGTGGAAGGTACGCGAGTATTTATAGTCAGGTTCAGAATGCTGAGGTCAGGTGGAGAATGCTGCATCTGATGATGTACCGAGTGGGGTTATAGAGTCTAAAATCTTGGGTAGCTTGGAAGGGAGATTGGATAAGTTTGTGAGCAGACCTTCTGCAGTGTTCTTCCATTCCTATGCTCTTATGTGGGATAGCGATGAAGAAGTTTCTTGGCAAGTGGTTCAGCTATGTTATAGAAGCCACTATTCTGGTTGAAGTTGTCGGATATAGAAATAAGTGATGATTCCAGGATTCTTCGGTATTGAGTGTTGTCTTCTGTGGCGATAAGTCTTGAGTTTCTGTAGTTAATTAAATGGTTGTGTGAATTGCGATGTTGTACACAGGCATTCCTTGTATCGTCACATCTGCTTGCGTATTTCAGAACACCAATACGCAAGCGATCAAGATTCTTCACGATGAGAATAACTACGTCTTTGTGCCTAATGATTCAGCATTTATAGACAAACTTCTCACTCACGAATATGCCAACATCAAACTCCGAGCTGCCCCACCAAGAGCACCTAAAGTGCTTATTGTCATCTACAACGCCAACAAGCACTTGATTCCTCAATATCTGGCGTCAGAGCAAGTTGCAAGCCCTCGTCGACTTTCCAATGGTCTGATATTAGCTGAGTGGACTGGCCAGGGGACTCTGCCACGCTATATTCACTCCCGTGCATCTCTCAACAGACGCTATTACATTGCACTGCACATACCTCCTCAACGTCGATGTTATAAGTGTCAACGCTGAGGCCACATTACCAGGAAATGCCCAGCTAAGTCACACTGGTGTGCAGTGTGTGCCAACGCTCATCCTTCTGAACGGTGTTATATGATCAAACAGCAACAGACTGTTGCTAAACAGTGTATCAATTGTAAGACCTCAGAAGTTACAGCAGCTCATGATGACTGCAGTGTGAGGGCTGCCCACATCGCAGCCAACCGCACCATACACTGTACCCCCCATTATGACCCCCTAGGACTACCAGGTATTTCGAGTCTGAATACTGGCTCATGCCTACCCTCAGACAATGGGGTTGAGCACCTCACCTGGGGAGCACGTCAACAGACCTCCATCACGTCGGCTGTCAATACCAGCCTAGCTGAGTCAGCTGACAGTCTGCCAAAGAGCTCAGCTGACCTTGATTTCACGTCTCCAGATGTTCCAAGTCTTGCTCCTGTGGTATACAACCTGATGTCGCGCATAAGGGTACTGGAAACACAACAATTTCTCCTGAAACAACAACTTGAGCAACACAAGGAAAGATGTGTAGAGTGTACCAATAACAAGATTGTCACAATTTGTGAAAGCGAGTGTAAGGTTGCTGAACAAGGTGGTAGTGGTGGTGTCCTTAATTACAGTAACGATGAATACAATACTTGTGTTGATAACTACAGTGAGCATCATAATGAAGGCAATGATGTCTATGATGTTAGTAATAGTGATGAGCGCAATATAAGTGGTGGTTGTTGTTAAAGATTCGCCGGTATTCTCCCGGCCCGGGCATTTTCCAAGTGGTGGCCAGGCACTGGCTCCCTGTCTAGGGAGTGTCTGAGACCTAAGTCTTCCATGGGAGGAGGCACAAGTACCCCCTCATCTTGTGAGCTACAAGCTCGGGCTCAGGCATCAACCCTGCCCTAGAAGGGCTGGGCATGGTGTCTATCGTACTCCTCATCTCCGGGACCAATTGTCCCCAGGCCTAGCCACATTTCCCGCCCTCACGGGGCTCGTAGGGAGAAGCTAGGCCTCTCTGGTCTGCCATCCCCGCCCCAAGGGGGCTAATGGGAATGACAGTCTTGTGAGCTGAAAGCTCTGGCTCAGGCACCTACCCTGCCCTAGAAGGGCTGGACATGGTGTCGATGCTCCCGCTGGATCGAGATGACGATGATGTTCACAGCCTTGTTGACTTCTGACTCATAAGTGGTAGTGTTGAGCGTGATGAGGGCAGTGGTGTCCTTAATGTTAGTAATAGTGATGAGTGTAATATAAGTGGTGGTGCTGAGTGTGATGAGGGCAGTGGTGTCTATAATGTTAGTAATAGTGATGAGTGTAATATAAGTGGTGGTGCTGAGTGTGATGAGGGCAGTGGTGTCTATAATGTTAGTAATAGTGATGAGCGTAATATAAGTGGTGGTGCCGAATGTGATGAGATTAACCACATTGACATTAATGTTGAAGACAATACTTTGATAAATGTAATGAACACAATGTTGGTAGTGGTGTTGGTGATGACAGTTATAGTGATGCTTGTAATGTTAGTGGGGGAGGGAATGTGAGTGGTGGTGTCTCCTATCATACATTCACACATGAACAGCGTCGTGCTCTGTGTAAACAAAGACTCCCACGAGGCCTTACAACTGGAAGTGCACTTAAAAAACTCATGGACCAGGGTAACACTGCTGACATTGATAACCTCTGCTATTTATATGAACAATTTTTTCATTATGCTGAGAAACTCAACAAGATTCCAGGACTTCTATAATGGATCAAAACTCGTATAAACTTTCTATATTAAGAAAAAGACACTTATGTGCAGTTCAGGACATATATTAGAGGAAACGTATCGCCACGAGTGGCTTCTTCAGTCCTGAACTGCACATAAGTGTCTTTTTACACATCTTGTCGGTATCACCATACCATTTCCTCTTTCTATATTAAGCTGGAATATTGCATCACTTAGAAAAAGACTTCCTGACCTTCATCATAAAGTAACCACTGAACCCATTGATGTTGTGTGTCTACAAGAGTGCAGAGTCCCTTAAAAATCCCAACCCCCTAAATTGCCATCATTTGTTGCATATAACCTCAAATCTACTAACTCTTGTGTTTATAAAATAAAAAAAAAATCTCTTGTGTTCAATATATTAAAAAATCACTTTCCCATCAACTTCTTGCACATAAGAAAACAGAGGGGCTACAATACCACGGTGTTAGGGTTTATATAGGGAACTCTGCTCTCAACATATTTAACTTGTATGCTCCTGCTGGTAAGTTTAATTACTTGGAGCTCCCAGCTTGTGCTCATTCTGAACCTACTCTTATTATTGGCGATTATAATGCGAGACACAAAAGCATTGGAAACTCAGAGTTTGGTAATCGTAATGGTAATCAACTGTTGTCACTCTTAAACAGTCATGATAATGCGCAAATTGTAGGTGATCTTGAACCCACACATATCTATGGAGGCGTACTTGATCTGTGCCTGGGCTAAAACAGTACTTCTGCCAGCTGTGAGTCTTCCATTGTAACAGATATGGCGTCTGATCATTTCCCTAGGCTAACCTCACTAGATATTGGTAATACTATCCTTCCTGGTAGGATATTCAAACGGAAACGTTTTAATGTTCCCACTGATCAGCATGATGACTTTGTTGCACATGTGACTGACTTGTATAATTCCTATGAGTGTTCCTCTGTTGAGACCTTTAACAATGACCTTGTGAGCAGTATTCAGAACTACTTAGAGCCACCACTGAAACCTCTTGGTACTCTAAACCCAACAAACTTCCATAATAATCATACCTCCTTTAAAAATCATACTTATTACAATGATTCTAAACTTCGTACACTGAAACGTACTGCTCGCAGACTAGGCCTAGGCTATAGAAAACATCGTACCCCTGGAATGCTGAGGCTCTTTCAAACTGCCCTTGCTGCTGCCAGAGTGCATACGACAGAACTGCGGCAAACGGACTGGAAAAAATTTGTCAACGGTCTTAATGCTCACACCCCACTTAGCCGGGCATGGAGCGACATAAATAGAATTAAGGGTAACAGAACTTGGCAGATCGCGCACCCTCATCCCTTACATAGGGTGAATGAGTTAGTCAGTGCTTGGGCTGCTTCATCTAGCTATGACAATCTTCCCAGTACCACACAGGCAAAATTAAATGACAAATATGATGCAAAGCAGAGACTTGTTTGCTTTATGCTCAGCAAAGAAGATGACTGCAATATTCCTTTCACTAATTATGAACTTGATGCAGCACTAAGGGCAACTCCACGTCGCCTGGTGAGGATGGTATTACTTACAACATACTCATATTACTGTGTCGAGTACCAAGTAATCCATTACTTGAATTGTGGAAAAAGACTCTTATGTACAGTTCAGGACATTTATTAAATGAAACGTTTCGCCACGAGTGGCTTCTTCAGTCCTAATACAAAGAAAACTAAGAAAACGCGTATATATAGTGGCAGGAGTCAGGTGAAGTGACGTGTGGGTAGAGGTGGTAGTAGTAGTAGTAGTGGAACTAAGGAGGTGAGACGGATGGCTAGAGAGGGACCTGCTGACATCATGTAACATCACTTTCCAGAATTGGTAATATCCTGTTGATTAGCAATTTTGAGATACTGTAACTACCGGATTTTTGCTTTATAGTGTTACTGACAGCGATTAGTGCAGCTTCAAAGCATTTTCTCCGTCTTAAGTCGTCTTCTTTAATCACTAGTTTAGCTTCATTGAATTTCATGAGGTGTCCAACATCGTCCCTATGTTGAACACGTGTTTTTGCGATCATCATTTCTGCAAGCATTTTGGTGTTCTGCTATCCTAATGTCCAGAGCTCTGACTGTTTCCCCCACATATACTTAGTATCACCCCCCACATGGTATAGTGTAAATTCCTGCACTTGTGCCAGCATAATGCTTGGGTTTTTGTATCAGGTTCCTAATAGTAGTTGAAGAGCTGGTAGATATTTTAGCCAGTTTTCTGTCAAACATTTTTGAAACATTAGTGGCAACGTTGCTGACCGGTAAAACGATGTAACTTGGAGGCTTTTCTTCAACTTGATTGGTGTTGGTTTTGTTGAGGATACGTGTCGTGCAAGAATGGTATATAATACCGACAAGATGAAATTAAGACACATGTGCAACTTCTGGGTATCTTTATTGTAGACGTTTCGCCATCCAGTGGCTTTATCAATACAAATTCTAGGACATAACTTGAAGACAGTAGGACTATATACAGAAGATGAGGTAATCAGTCCCGTGTCGCATGTTTCCTGCAGTCACGTATCCTCAACTACTACTACTACTACCACCTCTACCCACACGACACTTCACCTGACTCCTGCCACTATATATACGCGTTTTCTTAGTTTTTCTCTGTATTAGGACTGAAGAAGCCACTCGTGGCGAAACGTTTCCTTTAATAAATGTCCTGAACTGTACATAAGTGTCTTTTTCCACATCTTGTCGGTATCACCATACCATTTCCTCATTACTTGAATTATATAACATGAGCTATGTAACTGGGGAGCTCCCTCAATCTTGGACCAACAGCCTCATCATTCCAATTCCTAATCCCAGTCAACAAAATGCATTTCGCCCAATATCTCTTACTAGCTGCTTGTGTAAAACATTTGAGAGAATGATTCTTAATCGTCCCATGTACAGATTCAAACAATTCTTGTCTCCCCGGTTGCATGGTTCCATGCATAGAAGGAGCGTGCATCATTGCATAGCCACCTTTCTCACTCTGCACACTGACAGCTCATACACTACCTTCCTTGACCTTTTGATGTAGCCAACCGACATGTAATCATTAGTGAACTTGCCAGAATGGATGTTGGAGGATGGCTTCTCCGCTGGATTAAAAGCTACCTGTCCAAAAGAAAGTCGTCTGTGTTGTTGCAGGGACATTGAAGTGTAACTAAAGACTTTGAATTAGGAACCCCACAGGAAGGTGTGTTCAGTCCCACACTATTCAATATTCTAATTAATGCCTTACTTAATGCTATGCCTAGCCAATCCCATCATTATATGATTAGTTTTGCTGATGATATAATGATTCACACCACCGGATTCTCCAACACCCAAAACATTCTTAATCATGTACTAGCCTCGCGTCATGACCTGGGGTTGATAATCTCTACTGATAAAAGAAAGATACTCAATAGGCGTCCTCCTCGACAGAGAGGCACAGTTCGTCAGATCCAATTGCATGATGGGTCTCTTCTAGAATATGTAAGCAGATACAAGTATCTAGACTTTGAGGTTCCACTACTTGGACCTGTTGTAACAAGACTTTGTCGCCAATACAAAGAAAGACTGAGAGCACTTAGAGTTGTGGCTGGGTTTCACCCCAGGTATGGTGCTAATGTTAAAATTGTGAAAATGATGTATCTTGCTTATATTAGATCATTGGTTGATTATGCTGCAACACTACTTGCTCTAGTGTCTGACTGGAAGCTTGGAGGGCTGGAAAAACTGCAGAACGAAGCAATGAGGATCATTTTAGGATGCCCTCGTACTGCCAAAATTTTAAATATGCAAAAAGAACTTAATATTCCAAGCATCAGAGATCGTGTTACTGAAAGAAATATCCTAATTGGGGTTAATATGCTCAGGCAAGCCCATTCAAACCCCTGCACAGGAGCCCTCTAAACTTTCCTCAGCACTGGCAAACACTCCTCAAGATGGATCGAAAAAATTGGAACCGACCTCCGCATGAATCAGATACATGATCTTTGTCAAGTAAGGCAACAGCGGCACTTCTTCGCTCCATGGGATATTACCCCATTCCAAACTACCATTCCTCCAATTCCCCCCAAACTACTTCTTAAATCACAACCAAAACTTCGCCTTGAAACCAAACATGATGCCTTAAGCTGTATTGATAACTTAGTCACACAGCACACACTCTCGCAAATTATTCACGTTGATGGTTCTGTTCACCAATCCACTGGTGCAGTTGGTTGTGGTGCTGTTGTCGTACAGAGTGATGGCTCTCTTAAAGAAATTGGAGCACGCATCAATAATTGGGCCTCTACCCTTCAGACAGAACTGTTTGCAATACTCCTTGCACTGAAATGCATCTATGTATCTAAGACTGACAGTTTAATTGTAACTGATTCTCTGTCATCCATAAATGCTCTCAACTCATTAAGCATAAATTTTGGCATGCTTGTGTCAGAAGCCAGACACAGGTATGGTAAGATTGTGGACAGTGGAGTCAGAGTGCACATGCTGTGGATTCCAACTCACATTGGTCTTCGAATGCATGATGAAACTGATAAATTGGCTAAGCTGTATGCTTTCAAAGAGGGAGTAGATTACAATCTTGGCTTGTCAGGTAGTAGTTTGAGAACAATAATACGAAAAGAACTTCAACTGAATTTTATTGACTTAAGACTGAGGGAGATTGACACCAGTCAGTCCATCTATCATCATTCTATCATGCAGGAGGAGCCACATGTATATGGTGCATCCAACAAAATAAGCAGACTCTTGGATGTCACTACTGCCCGGCCCCGGCTGGGTTACAAGTATCTTTGGCAGGTTAAATCATCACCACTAGATGTACCAAACGAATGTAAACTTTGCCAGATGGACTATTGTCACACCCTGCGTCATTATGTACTGGAGTGCGATAAAATTAATGAATTTAGAGACAACTCACTCAGAAATGTTCAAGAAATTGCAAAGTATTTTATCCACAGTGGTATATTACAGACCATTCAGGAGAAATACCCTGACTTTGCTGGCTGTAAATAAAGTATTACAATGTGTGTGTGTGTGTGTGTGTGTGTGTGTGTACTCACCTATTTGTGATTGCAGGGATCGAGTCTTAGCTCCTGGCCCTGCCTCTTCACCGGTTGCTACTGGGCCCTCTCTCTCCCCGCTCCATGAGCTTTATCAAACCTCGTCTTAAAACTGTGTATGGTTCTTGCCTCCACTACGTCATTTTCTAGGCTATTCCACTGCCTGACAACTCTATGACTGAAGAAATATTTCCTAATATCTCTCTGACTCATTTGCGTCTTCAACTTCCAATTGTGGCCTCTTGTTTCTGTGTCCCCTCCCTGGAACATCCTGTCTTTGTCCACCTTGTCTAATCTGCGCAGTATTTTATATGTCGTTATCATGTCTCCCCTGACCCTCCTGTCTTCCAGTGTCGTCAGGCCGATTTCCCTTAATCTTTCTTCTTAGGACATTCCCCTTAGCTCTGGAACTAACCTTGTCGCAAACCTTTGTACTTTCTCTAGTTTCTTGACGTGCTTTATCAAATGCGGGCTCCAAACAGGTGCTGCATACTCCAGTACGGGCCTGACATACACGGTGTACAGTGTCTTGAACGATTCCTTACTAAGGTATCGGAATGCTGTTCTCAGGTTTGCCAGGCGCCCATATGCTGCAGCAGTTATCTGATTGATGTGTGCTTCCGGAGACATGCTCGGTGTTATACTCACCCCAAGATCTTTCTCCTTGAGTGAGGTTTGCAGTCTTTGGCCACCTAGCTTATACTCTGTCTGTGGTCTTCTGTGCCCTTCCCCTATCTTCATGACTTTGCATTTGGCAGGATTAAATTCGAGAAGCCATTTGCTGGACCAGGTGTCCAGTCTGTCCAGGTCTCGTTGAAGTCCTGCCTGGTCCTCATCTGATTTAATTCTCCTCATTAACTTCACATCATCTGCAAACAGGGACACTTCTGAGTCTAACCCTTCCATCATGTCGTTCACATATACCAAAAATAGCACTGGTCCTAGGACCGACCCCTGTGGGACCCCGCTCGTCACTGGTGCCCACTGTGATACATCATTATGTACCATGACTCGTTGTTGCCTCCCTGTCAGGTATTCTCTGATCCATTGCAGTGCCCTTCCTGTTATATGCGCCTGATGCTCTAGCTTCTGCACTAATCTCTTGTGAGGAACTGTGTCAAAGGCCTTATTGCAGTCCAAGAAGATGCAATCAACCCACCCCTCTCTCTCGTGTCTTACTTCTGTTATTTTATCATAAAACTCCAGAAGGTTTGTGACACAGGATTTGCCTTCCATGAATCCGTGCTGGTTGGCATTTATACTCTTGTTCCGTTCCAGGTGCTCCACCACTCTCCTCCTGATAATCTTCTCCATAACTTTGCTTACTATACACGTCAATGACACAGGTCTATAATTTAGTGCCTCTTTTCTGTCTCCTTTTTTAAAAATGGGAACTACATTTGCTGTCTTCCATACCTCAGGTAGTTGCCCAGTTTCCAGGGACATGTTGAAGATTGTGGTAAGTGGCATGCACAACATATCTGCTCCCTCTCTAAGGACCCACGGGGAGATGTTGTCCGGTCCCATTGCCTTTGTGGTATCGATGTCCCTTAGCAGTTTCTTCACCTCCTCCTCATCTGTATGTATGTCGTCCAACACTTGTTGGTGTATTCCTTGCTGGTGTCCCCATCTGGTCTGTCCCCCCCAGAGTCCTTCCTGTCTCTACTGTAAATACTTCCTTAAATCTCGTATTGAGCTCCTCACATACCTCTTCATCGTTTCTTGTGAGTTCTCCACCTTCTTTCCTCAGCCTTATCACCTGGTCCTTGACTGTTGTCTTCCTCCTAATGTGGCTATACAGGAGTTTCGCGTCAGATTTGACTTTCGATGCTATGTCGTTTTTATACTGTCGCTGGGCCTCCCTCCTTATCTGTGCATACTCGTTTCTGGCTCTTCTACTAATCTCCTTGTTTTCCTGGGTCCTTTGCCTCCTGTACCTTTTCCATTCTCTGTTGCACTTAGTTTTTGCCTCCCTACACCTTTGGGTAAACCAAGGACTCGTTTTGGTCTTCCTATTATTTCTGTTTCCCTTGGGAACAAACCTTTCCTCTGCCTCCTTGCACTTTGTTGCCACATATTCCATCATCTCGTTTACTGATTTTCCTACCATTTCTCTGTCCCACTGAACCTCCTGCAGGAAGTTTCTCATAACTGTGTAGTCTCCCCTTTTATAGTTTGGCCTGTCCCCTTCAGTTTCTGTTACCTTCTCCACTTGTAACTCTACTATATAATCAAAACTCAGAACCACGTGATCCCTAGCTAAAAGGGGCTCTCGTAAGTGATGTTCTCAATGTCTGAACTGCTCAGGGTGAGCACAACATCCAGTCTTGCTGGCTCATCCTCCCCTCTCTCTCTGGTTGTGTCCCTGACATGTTGATGCATGAGGTTTTCAAGTACCACATCCATCATCTTGGCTCTCCATGTTTCGGGACCCCCATGTGGCTCCAGGTTTTCCAAGTCGATCTCCCTGTGGTTAAAATCGCCCATTACCAGTAACTTTGCTCTGCTCGAGTGAGCTCTTCTTGCCACCTCAGCCAGTGTGTCCACCATCACCCTGTTGTTTTCTTCGTACTCCTCTCTTGGCCTCCTGCAGTTCTGTGGTGGGTTATACATCACTCCAATGACTACTTTATGTTCTCTGGACTGAATTGTACCTACAATGTAGTCTCTTTCTCCAATCATGTCCATGCCTTCCATTTCCTCAAATCCCCATCGGTGTTTTATGAGCAGTGCAACCCCTCCTCCCCCTCTACTCCTTCTATCTTTCCTCAGGATCTGATATCCCGTTGGGAAGATTGTGTCTGTTATTGTCTCAGCGAGTTTTGTTTCTGTGACTGCCATGATGTCTGGGGATTTTTCACTGATTCTTTCGTTCCACTCCTCATGTTTATTCGTTATTCCATCTGCGTTTGTGTACCAAACTTTCAGTTTCTTTTCTATCACTGTGGTCATGCAAGAATAATGGGGTTGGGGGAGCAAGAGCTTTGGTGGGGGCCTATATGGGGCTGTGGTGTAGGTGGGGTTTGTGATGATGGGGGTGGGGTCAGAATGCCCATAAGGCTGCGTTGGGAATGTCGCAGTTGGAGTCTTTTGGTGGGAGATTCTGAGGGTGTGTTTGCCCTTCCTCCTGTGTCTGGGTCCTGCTCATCTTCGTCATTGCCTCTCGTTCCTCCTTGCATCTCTGTACCCTCTCTTTCAGTGTAGTCCTTTCTTCTTGTGTTCTGTCGTGGTCGAGGTATACTCTCTGGTACCCCAGTTTGTCCCTCAGTCTTGCTTTCTCTTGCAGAATCCTGGTTCAAACTGATTCTTCCTTGAAAATTACTTTGACAGGCCGTATCCTTCCACTCGCAAACCACCCAATTCTCTGAAAATTTGTCACCTGGGTCATATCGCCCTCACCTATTGTTTTCATGATGCCTTCAATCATTTTTTTCTCCTCCTGTTTTATTTCTTCAAAGTTGTCCCCTTGGCTTCTTGGAGCCAGTACACAAAAACTGACCATGTGCTTCCTCTGAGGCATTTTAATTCCTTCAATTGACATGTTCTTGCCTTCAGTCCCTGTCATATCTGAAACTTCTATTCTCAGTGAACTGTCTTTCATGACCAGCTGTCCCTTGCTACTGCAGTTGGCTGTTAGAATCTCTGCATATAGCATACCTTCATTGTCTTTGGACCTGTCATTTGATCTTAGTGTGCTCCTAGTCTTTTCCCTGGCCACACGTGGGTCTGATAGTGCCTTCGCATACGGCATGTCTCCTTTGTTGCTTACCATCCCCTTGGCTGCGCCTGACATTGAATTTCCTGATGTCACATCTGAATTGTCATTTGTCTCTCTAATCTGTTTCAGGCTTTGCAGTTTCTCTTCCAAGCACTGTATCCTAGCTTCTGCTGCTAAGACCTGTACTTCCCACTTCCTGCACTCTTCAGCTATCCGCTCCTCCATTTTCTTACCAAGCTCTACTATCTTCCTTCCCCACTCTTCCTCCCTTTTTTGGAGCTCTAACTCCCAGTCTTTCCTCCCTGGTTCGTCCACCGGATCTCTGGTTTTCCGTCCTCTAGGGCCACCCATTTTTTTTTGTGTGCGTATGTGTGTGAGAGTGTGTGTGTGTGTGTGTGTGTGTGTGTGTGTGTGTGTGTGTGTGTGTGTGTGTGTGTGTGTGTGTGTGTGAGTATGTGTTTGTGTGTGTGTGTGTGTATGTATGTGTGTGTGTGTGAGTCTGTGTGTGGGTGTGTGTGTGTGTGTGTGTGTGTGTGTGTGTCTCAGTAGTAGTACAAGTTCCTAGTAACCAGTTACCAGTAACCAGTGTACCAGTAGATGACTCACTACCAACCATCTCTGCATGAATCATTGACTGTATTCATATTGCTGCTGACCATAGCAGGATTTCTAAACACCCTCGCACTGTAGACACTTGTGAGTCAGTCAAGATAGGGAGCAGAGAGAGGCAGGTCGGCTGTTGGCGCTTTCCATACTTCTTGTTATATATTATACGTACTACCAGCCTACGTGAGTATTTTTACCCCATCCACGTATCGAAAACCCACATGATAAATGGTGGCAGCGGTGGGATTAAACTCTTGGATAGTCAAGGTCCATCTGGCTAACCTTCCAGTAGGTTGTTTGTTCTGGAATTAAGGTATCAGTGGAGCATGGTCTGTCAAGACATGAACAGAGTACTGATAAATAATATCTCGGAAGTGCTTTAAAGACCATACTATTGCTAAAGCTTCTTGCTCAGTTACTGTATAATTACGTTCAGCCTTCGTAAGGACTCGGCTAGCAAATGCAACTGCGTTGTACTTGCCATCAGTCTTCTGAGCTAGTATGGCACCTATGCCAATAGAACTAGCATCAGTTGTCAGAAAGAAGGGCTTAGAAAAATCTGGAAATTTCAAAATTGGAGCAGATGTTAGCTTTTCTTTTAAAGTTTGGAATGCTCTTTCTTGACGGAAGGTCCAAACAAAAGGAGCATCTTTCTTAAGCAACTCAGTTAGAGGAGCAGCTATGGAAGAAAAATTGGCAATGAAAGATCTATAAAAACCTGCTAAGCCCACAAAGGATCTTACGGCATCAGCAGTTTTGGGTGTTGGAAAATTTAGTACTGCAGTTACTTTACTTTGGTCAGTCGTAACCCCTCTAGGAGTGACTACGTGACCAAGAAACTTAATTTCTGATCTGAAAAATTGACATTTAGACAGTTTGATCTTTAAATTGGCTTCTTCAAGCTTACCAAGTACTACATCAAGTCTTTTCAAGTGTGTATCCACGTCTTTAGACATGGCAATTACATCATCTAAGTGCACCATAAGTGCATTACCTATGAGACCTCTAAAGAAACTAGTCATGAGCCTTGAGAATGTGATAGGGGAGGATCATAATCCAAACACCATATGGAGGAAGTGATAATGACCTGTATGAGTGGAGAATGCAGTTAGCTCTTGGCTGTCCTCGTGAAGAGGGACTTCCCAAAACCCTTGTAACAAATCCAGGGTTGAAAAGACTTTGTTATCTCCGATGTTACGTAAAAGATCACCCAGTACAGGAAGTGGGAAGCGATCTGGGATAGTTTTCGCATTTAACTTCCTAAAGTCAATCACTGGGCGCCAAGTACCATCCTTCTTAGGTACTAGGATCAAGGGTGCATTCCAAGGTGAATTGCTAGGTGCAATAACTCCATCATCAAGCATTTGATTGATCAATTCTTCTGCGACAGCAACTTGTGAATGAGGCATTCTGTACGCAGGTATATAGATAGGTCTAGTACCAGGTTCAAGTGGAATACGATGGGACAATAAGTTCGTTATACCCATCTTCTCACCTGGTAAGGCAATGGCTTTACGACGTTTGTTCAACAGAGTCAACAAACGCTTGACTTCATCTAGGAAGTCAGTGGGAGCTATGTCTTTCTCCTCAACTGGTGGAACAGATTGATCCAGTGAAGTGGATGAGGTCTCCCCGGTAGAAATAGCACCGACCCACTGGTCAGGTGACAACTCATCCTCTACCTGAACAGGGTAAGGATAATGAACAAGGTCAACAAGATTGGTATTTGCTCTGAGACGAACACTGTGACCAGAAGTGTTAGCTAGGAAGAAATGGATCTTACTATCTCTTACAACATGTAAGGATGGTTCAACAAATAGACCGTTTACTTTGCAAGAATCACTGTCAACTAGGACGTTATCACCATCTGGAACACTAGGAACAACAACAGACACTCTAGTGAGGGCACTAGCTGCGACAGAAACGTCTTTCTGCAGACGGCATGTGACATCAACAAGAGATGGCATTACTAGTTGCAAGTAATTGTTTTCTGACAAGGCGTCCCCTGTGGAGAAACTACTACTTGAACTAGCAGACATTGCAGGGATAGGCTCAGCACTCAAGGTAGTCAGAGCGTCCTCGGACACTTGAGGTAACTGGACACTATCTTGCAAGTCTGAAGTTGCAGGAACACAGACAGGAATGACAGGATCATCAGTGCCTGACCGCTTGGGTACGCTACTGGAAAATGCACTGGCCTGTAAGGACTAAATTCGAATGTCGTACTCTGCGACAGTATGGCAGATCTCGGATCAAAGCTGGTAACCCCAAAATGGTACGATCAAGTCATCAATTTGGGCATGCCATCGATAAGGGTCGAGCACAATGCGTAAGTCTCGCATGGAAGCAAATCCCAGTAGAAGGTCACCAGGGAAAGTAATCTGGTCGACAACAAGGAAGGAAGCAGTGAAGTCTCTACCTTGGATAAAAAAAGTTAGGGAAGTCCGACCGCGGACACGCACGTGAGAACCAGCTACTCCACTAAGGGAGGACACATGAGTCGGTTCTACGAGAAGGACATGTCGTAACTGCATATCCCTAAACAAACTAGACCTGATAATATTGACTTGCGCACCAGAGTCCATGAACAAATGAACGGGCGCATTATGAACATTGGTTGCATTGGAAGTTATGTGCAAACAAAAAGGTGGATTGTCATCAGCAAAGATTTGTTCCACTTCATCCCCAAAATCATCTACGTCAGAGACGTGTGAAGCAACATCATCAGCAGGATTGTCATTCTCGAGACTGCTTAAGGCTTCAAAGGAATTGTGAACGGGGATGGTGTACTCATTATCACCTACTGTCACCATGGGACGGTTTGACTGGGGCGCTCGAATTCCCCCGAATTGGAAGAATGAGCCTGGTTCTGGTTATTTTGAGAACCACGATGTCTGTTTCCTCTATGGGTTCTGCGGTTGGAACGGCCACGGAAAGACCTAGAGTACTGAAGGTTGTAGAGAGCATTGCACTCAGATGTGTCATGTCCATGTATTCTATGATAAGTACAGTAGGGAAGATCTGACTGGTACTCATCATCAGCACGACGCCTCTTAGGGTAACTATCAGGACAATTAATTGCAATATGGCCATGGAAACCACAGTTGTAACAAGTCCGCTGACTATGGTTATTGAATGTACTATGAATACTACGAGGTTTATAATGACTCTGTACACTGGTCCTTGGTGATCGCTGAGATGGTTGATGACCACGATTTGTCGCTGTGGTGCAAACAAGAGGTGGTGCAGACTGAGGCATAGGTGTGAAATTACTTTTGTGTACGTAGGGAATAACGACATTCAGGTTGATCGATCAAATTTTTTTTTATCACTTCTATTGTGTAATCCCAATGTTGAGTTTCATTCGATGAGTTGTGCTATATTATACCTTGTATTGCATTACAGTTTCAGTTACGTAAGCTTCCATTCCAATATTCTACTTATGTATTTTATAATGTTCAATTGTTGTGTACTTTGACATTGTATAGAATCAGCCCAAGCCGTACACCTGCCGTCTCTAGTTTGTATTACCAGTAACCAGTGTACCAGTAGATGACTCACTACCAACCGTCTCTGCGTGAATCATTGACTGTATTCATATTGCTGCTGACCATAGCAGGATTTCAAAACACCCTCGCACTGTAGACACTTGTGAGTCAGTCAAGATAGGAAGCAGAGAGAGGCAGGTCGGCTGTTGGCGCTTTCCATACTTCCCGTTATATATTATACGTACTACCAGCCTACGTGAGTATTTTTACCCCATCCACGTATCGAAAACCCACATGATATGCGTGAGTGTGTGTACTCACCTATTTGTACTCACCTATTTGTGGTTTCAGGGGTCGAGCCATAGCTCCTGGCCCCGCCTCTACACTGATTGCTAGTAGGTCCTCTCTCTCCCTGCTCCATGAGCTTATCATACCTCGCCTTGAAACTATGTATGGTTCCCACCTTCACTACTTCACTTTCTAGGCTATTCCACGGCATGACTACTCTATGACTGAAGAAATACTTCCTAACATCCCTTTTATTCATCTGAGTCTTCAACTTCCAATTGTGACCTCTTGTTTCTGTGTCCATTATCTGGAACATCCCATCTTTGTCCACCTTGTCTATTCTGCACAGTATTTTATACGTCGTTATCATGTCTCCCCCGACCCTCCTGTCCTCCAGTGTCGTCAGGCCGATTTCCCTCAACCTTTCTTCGTAGGACAATCCCCTTAGCTCTGGGACTAGTCTTGTTGCAAACCTTTGCACCTTCTCTAATTTCTTGACGTGCTTGACCAGGTGTGGATTCCAAACTGGTGCTGCATACTCTAGTATGGGCCTGACGTAAATGGTATACAGTCTTGAACGATTCCTTACTGAGTTATCGGAACGCTATCCGTAGGTTTGCCAGACGCCCGTATGCTGCAGCAGTTTTATGATTGATGTGCGCCTCAGGAGATATGCTCGGTGTTATACTCACCCCCAAATCTTTTTCCTTGAGTGAGGTTTGCAGTCTTTGCCCATCTAGATTATATTGTGTCTGTGGTCTTCTTTTCCCTTCCCCAATCTTCATGACTTTGCATTTGGCAGGGTTAAACTCAAGGAGCCAGTTGCTGGACCAGGCTTGTAGCCTGTCCAGGTCTCTTTGTAGTCCTGCCTGATCCTCGTCCGATTTGATTCTACTCATTAACTTCACATCATCTGCAAACAAGGACACTTCTGAGTCTATGCCTTCCGTTATGTCATTCACATATATCAGAACAGCACAGATCCTAGGACCGACACCTGTGGAACAACGCTTGTCACAGGCGCCCACTCTGACACCTCGTCACGTACCATGACTCGTTGTTGCCTCCCTGTCAGGTATTCTCTGATCCATTGCAGTGCCTTTCTTGTTATGTGTGCCTGATCCTCTAGCTTTTGCAGTAACCTCTTGTGAGGAACTGTGTCGAAGACCTACTTGCAGTCCAAAAAAATGCAGTCGATCCACCTCTCTCACTCTTGTCTTACTTCTGTTACATTGTCATAAAACTCCAGTAGGTTTGTGACACAGGATTTTCCTTCCTTGAAACCGTGCTGGTTGTCAATTATACACTTGTTTCTTTCCAGGTGCTCCAACACTCTCCTCCTGATGAGGAGTGTGTGTGTACTCACCTAGTTGTACTCACCTAGTTGAGGTTGCGGGGGTCGAGTCCGAGCTCCTGGCCCCGCCTCTTCACTGATCGCTACTAGGTCACTCTCCCTGAGCCGTGAGCTTTATCATACCTCTGCTTAAAGCTATGTATGGATCCTGCCTCCACTACATCGCTTCCCAAACTATTCCACTTACTGACTACTCTGTGGCTGAAGAAATACTTCCTAACATCCCTGTGATTCATCTGTGTCTTCAGCTTCCAACTGTGTCCCCTTGTTACTGTGTCCAATCTCTGGAACATCCTGTCTTTGTCCACCTTGTCAATTCCTCTCAGTATTTTGTATGTCGTTATCATGTCCCCCCTATCTCTCCTGTCCTCCAGTGTCGTCAGGTTGATTTCCCTTAACCTCTCCTCGTTGGACATACCTCTTAGCTCTGGGACTAGTCTTGTTGCAAACCTTTGCACTTTCTCTAGTTTCTTTACGTGCTTGGCTAGGTGTGGGTTCCAAACTGGTGCCGCATACTCCAATATGGGCCTAACGTATACGGTGTACAGGGTCCTGAACGATTCCTTATTAAGATGTCGGAATGCTGTTCTGAGGTTTGCTAGGCGCCCATATGCTGCAGCAGTTATTTGGTTGATGTGCGCTTCAGGAGATGTGCCTGGTGTTATACTCACCCCAAGATCTTTTTCCTTGAGTGAGGTTTGTAGTCTCTGACCCCCTAGACTGTACTCCGTCTGCGGCCTTCTTTGCCCTTCCCCAATCTTCATGACTTTGCACTTGGTGGGATTGAACTCCAGGAGCCAATTGCTGGACCAGGTCTGCAGCCTGTCCAGGTCCCTTTGTAGTTCTGCCTGGTCTTCGATCGAGTGTATTCTTCTCATCAACTTCACGTCATCTGCAAACAGGGACACCTCAGAGTCTATTCCTTCCGTCATGTCGTTCACAAATACCAGAAACAGCACTGGTCCTAGGACTGACCCCTGCGGGACCCCGCTGGTCACAGGTGCCCACTCTGACACCTCGCCACGTACCATGACTCGCTGCTGTCTTCCTGACAAGTATTCCCTGATCCATTGTAGTGCCTTCCCTGTTATCCCTGCTTGGTCCTCCAGTTTTTGCAACAATCTCTTGTGTGGAACTGTGTCAAACGCCTTCTTGCAGTCCAAGAAAATGCAATCCACCCACCCCTCTCTCTCTTGTCTTACTGCTGTCACCATGTCATAGAACTCCAGTAGGTTTGTGACACAGGATTTCCCGTCCCTGAAACCATGCTGGCTGCTGTTGATGAGATCATTCCTTTCTAGGTGTTCCACCACTCTTCTCCTGATAATCTTCTCCATGATTTTGCATACTATACATGTCAGTGACACTGGTCTGTAGTTTAATGCTTCATGTCTGTCTCCTTTTTTAAAGATTGGGACTACATTTGCTGTGTGTGTGTGTGTATGTGTGTGTGTGTGGGGGGGGTGTACTCACCTAGTTGAGGTTACAGGGGTCGAGTCCGAGCATGAGTGTGTGTGTGTGTTTGTGTGTGTGTGTGTGTGTGTGTGTGTGTGTGTTTGTGTGTGTGTGTGTGTGTGTGTGTGTGTGTGTGTGTGTGTGTGTATGTGTGTGTGTGTGTGTGTGTGTGTGTGTACGAGTTTGTGTATGAGTGTTTGTGTGTGTGTGGGTTTGTGTGTTTCTGTGTGTGTGTGTGGGAGTGTATGTGTGAGTGTGTGTGTGTTTGTGTGCGTGTGTACTCACCTAGTTGTACTCATCTAGTTGAGGTTGCAGGGGTCGAGTCCGAGCTCCTGGCCCCGCCTCTTCACTGATCGCTACAAGGTCACTCTCCCTGAACCGTGAGCTTTACCATACCTCTGCTTAAAGCTATGTATGGATCGTGCCTCCACTACATCGCTTCCCAAACTATTTATTTATTTATTTATTTAGTAATTTAAGCATACATACAGAGGTACAAAAAATACAGGTAAGAGCAGCATGCCAAAGCCACTTATATGCATAGCATTACGGGCTGGCTTAAAATTAACTTAAGATTAACTAAGCAATGATGAAATCAGTGATAAAACATTATTGTAAACAGATAACTATAAAGCACAAATGAGTATTACAAAGACATGTCATATGGTTGCATGCATTGCTGTACATTCAGTCGAATGGAGTATTCTGTTAGGTAGTGTATTTAAAAAAATAACAAAGTTAGATTGGGTCCTAGGTTTAACATTTGTGTGATATAATTGTGAGTAACATATAGGATTTACAATTTATAAGGTTCAGTTATTCAGTATTTATTTGGTTTTGAGTGAGTAAGTGATCTTTGAGAAGAGACTTGAATTTATAAACAAGTAGTGTTTCTTTTATATTTACAGGTAATGAATTCCAGATTTTAGGGCCTTTTATGTGCATTGAGTTTTTGCATAGCGTGAGAAGGACACGAGGAACATCAAAGAGTGATCTGTGCCTTGTGTCATGGTCATGTGTTCTGTTGAGGTTGGCAAGGAGATGTTTGAGGGGAGGGTTAATATCAGAGTTAAGTGTTCTATGTATGTAATAGGTGCAGTAATAAGTATGGATGTTTTGTATGGTGAGTAGGTTGAGTGTTTTGAATATTGGTGGAGTGTGCTGCCTGTAGTGAGAATTTGTTTTCATTCTAACTGCAGCCTTTTGTTGGGTAATTAGTGGTCTGAGATGGTTAATTGTTGTTGAGCCCCATGCACAAATTCCATAGGTGAGATAGGGGTAAATAAGAGAGTGATAAAGGGCCAGGAGGGCTGACTGTGGAACATAGTACCGTATCTTCGATAGTATGCCTACAGTCTTGGAAATTTTCTTAGAAATTTGTTGTATATGTGTATGAAATTTGAGTCTATTATCAAGGTGGATTCCTAAGAATTTTCCCTCTGTTAGCTTTGTGATAGGTGATCTGTTTATCTTTATGTTAAGAGGTACATCTGTAGCTCTGTTACCAAACTGAATGAAGTAGGTTTTGTCAATGTTTAGTGTAAGTTTGTTAGTCCTCATCCAGGTAGATATTTTCTGTAATTCGGTGTTTACAGTATTGGCTAGCGTGACCGGGCTCGGGTGAGAGAAGACGTATGTAGTGTCATCTGCAAAAAGTGTGGGTTTGAGTAATTGCGAAGCATTTGGTAGGTCATTTATGTATAGGAGAAAGAGAAGAGGGCCAAGGACACTTCCCTGTGGGACACCAACTGTAATTGGTTGAGCGGAAGAGCTTGCCCCATTTGCATACACATATTGGCTTCTGTTGCTGAGGTATGACTTGAGGTAGTTGAGGGAGTGCCCTCTAATACCATAGTGTGACAATTTTACGTGGAGCAAGTCATGGTCAACTGTATCAAAAGCTTTACGTAAGTCAATGAAGATCCCCAGTGGGACTTCTTTTTTCTCTATTGCAGTGTATATATGTTCTAGCATGTGTATAATAGCATCATTAGTATTTTTATTAGGCCTGAATCCAAATTGGCAGGGGTTGAGAATGTTTTGGGAGATGAGGTAGGAGTAGATTCGTTTATGAATTAATTTTTCGAAGATTTTTGAGAGAGGGTGTAAATTGGATATTGGCCTATAGTTATTCAACTCTGTTTGGTCTCCTCCTTTATGGATCGTGGTGACCCTTGCTATTTTGAGAGCTGTAGGGAAGGTGGAGGATTCAATGGATTTGTTAAAGAGTGTTGCAATGATTGGTGATAGTACTTGTGACACTTTTTTGTATATAAAGGGTGGTAAGGTATTTAAATCTCCTGCCTTGTTTTTTAGTGTGTTGATAATAAGGGAGACTTCGTATGGGTTAGTCGGAGCTAGGAACAGTGTGTTCGGGTAGTTGCCAGTGAGGTAGTCATTTGGTGGGGTATCTGAGCTTGGGATTTTATTGGCAAGGTTTTGTCCTATAGTGGAGAAGAAATCATTGAGTCTGTTTGCTGTTTCTGTTGGTGGGAGTTAAGGGTTCATCTGATTTTGCTAATTTTATTTCGCTATTTCGTGATATCTTTTTTGTTCCCAGAATTTCTGATAGGGTCTTCCAGGTCTTTTTTATATCACCTCGTAAGTTGGATAATCTGTTCTCATAATACAGTTTTTTTACCCTTCTTATCAGGCTGGTTAGGATTGACGAGAAACGTTTTGTTTGGTCTCTGGTTATGTGACCCATTCTGTACTGTTTTTCATATCGGTGTTTTGTATTTATGGATTTGAGAATGCTTGGTGTTAGCCAGGGACTGTTCAGTCTCTTAGCTGTCATCTGTTTAGTTTTTTTAGGGCAGTGCTTGTTATAGAGGTATTGGGTCTTTTTTAGAAAATTATTAAAACATTCGTCAATATCTGTATAGATTTCTAGCTCAGTGTGCCAGTCAATGTTTGTTACTGCTGTTGTGAAGTTATTAATGGCTGCCTCATTGTGAAGTCTGAAGGTGACTTTAGTTGGCTGAAGAAATACTTCCTTACATCCCTGTGATTCATCTGTGTCTTCAACTTCCAACTGTGTCCCCTTGTTACTGTGTCCAATCTCTGTGTCCATCTTGTCAATTCCTCTCAGTATTTTGTATGTCGTTATCATGTCCCCCCTATCTCTCCTGTCCTCCAGTGTCGTCAGGTTGATTTCCCTTAACCTCTCCTCGTAGGACATACCTCTTAGCTCTGGGACTAGTCGTGTTGCAAATCTTTGCACTTTCTGTAGTTTCTTTACGTACTTGGCTAGGCGTGGGTTCCAAACTGGTGCCGCATACTCCTATATGGGCCTAACGTACACGGTGTACAGGGTCCTGAACGATTCCTTATTAAGATGTCGAAATGCTGTTCTGAGGTTTGCTAGGCGCCCATATGCTGCAGCAGTTATTTGGTTGATGTGCGCTTCAGGAGATGTGCCTGGTGTTATACTCACCCTTTTTTCTTTGAGTGAAGTTTGTAGTCTCTGGCCCCCTAGACTGTACTCCGTCTGCGGTCTTCTTTGCCCTTCCCCAATCTTCATGACTTTGCACTTAGTGGGATTGAACTCCAGGAGCCAATTGCTGGACCAGGTCTGCAGCCTGTCAAGATCCCTTTGTAGTTCTGCCTGGTCTTCGACCGAGTGAATTCTTCTCATCAACTTCACGTCATCTGCAAACAGGGACACCTCAGAGTCTATTCCTTCCGTCATGTCGTTCACAAATACCAGAAACAGCACTGGTCCTTGGACTGACCCCTGTGGGACCACGCTGGTCACAGGTGCCCACTCTGACACCTCGCCACGTACCATGACTCGCTGCTGTCTTCCTGACAAGTATTCCCTGATCCATTGTAGTGCCTTCCCTGTTATCCCTGCTTGATCCTCCAGTTTTTGCACCAATCTCTTGTGTGAACTGTGTTAAACGCCTTCTTGCAGTCCAAGAATATGCAATCCACCCACCCCTCTCTCTCCTGTCTTACTGCTGTCACCATGTCATAGAACTCCAGTAGGTTTGTGACACAGGATTCCCCGTCCCTGAAACCATGTTGGCTGCTGTTGATGAGATCATTCCTTTCTAGGTGTTCCACCACTCTTCTCCTGATAATCTTCTCCATGATTTTGCATACTATACATTTCAGTGGCACTGGTCTGTAGTTTAATGCTTCATGTCTGTCTCCTTTTTTAAAGACTGGGACTACATTTTCTGTCTTCCATGCCTCAGGCAATCTCCCTGTTTCGATAGATGAATTGAATATTGTTGTTAGGGGTACACATAGCGCCTCTGCTCCCTATCTCAATACCCATGGGGAGATGTTATCTGGCCCCATTGCCTTTGAGGTATCTAGCTCACTCAGAAGCCTGTTCACTTCTTCCTCGGCTGTGTGCACTGTGTCCAGCACATGGTGGTGTGCCCCACCTCTCCGTCTTTCTGGAGGCCCTTCTGTCTCCTCTGTGAGCACTTCTTTGGATCTCTTGTTGAGTTCCTCACATACTTCACGGCCATTTCTTGTTGTCTCTCCTCCTTCTTTCCATAACCTGATTACCTGGTCCTTGACTGTTGTTTTCCTCCTGATGTGGCTGTATAACAGTTTCGGGTCAGATTTGGCTTTCGCTGCTATGTCGTTTTCATATTGTCTTTGGGCGTCCCTTCTTATCTGTGCACATTCGTTTCTGGCTCAACGACTGCTCTCCTTATTCTCCTGGGTCCTTTGCCTTCTATATTTCTTCCATTCCCTAGCACACTTGGTTTTTGCCTCCCTGCACCTTTGGGTGAACCATGGGCTCATCCTGTTTTTTTCATTATTCCTGTTACCCTTGGGTACCAACCTCTCCTCAGCCTCCTTGCATTTTGTTGCTACATATTCCATCTTCTCATTAACTGGCTTCCCTGCCAGCTTTCTGTCCCACTGAACCCCGTTCAGGAAGTTCCTCATTCCTGTGTAGTCCCCTTTCTTGTAGTTTGGCTTCATTCGTCCTGGCCTTCCTGCTTCTCCCTCCACTTGTAGCTCTACTGTGTATTCGAAGCTTAAAACCACTTGGTCGCTGGCCCCAAGGGGTCTTTCATATGTGATGTCCTCGATATCTGCACTACTCAAGGTGAATACCAAGTCCAGCCTTGCTGGTTCATCTTCTCCTCTCTCTCTTGTAGTGTCCCTTACGTGTTGGTACATGAAGTTTTCCAGTACCACCTCCATCATCTTAGCCCTCCATGTATCTTGGCCCCCATGCGGGTCCAAGTTCTCCCAATCGATCTCCTTGTGGTTAAAGTCACTCATGATCAGGAGCTTTGCCCTGCATGCATGAGCTCTTCTGGCCACTGCAGCCAGTGTGTCAACCATCGCTCTATTGCTCTCGTCGTACTCTTGCCTTGGCCTCCTGCTGTTCTGTGGTGGGTTATATCACTGCTATTACCACCTTGGGACCTCCAGAGTCAAGCGTTCACGCTATGTAATCACTTTCTTTTCCGCTGTCTCCTCTCTCCAGCTCATCAAAATTCCAGCGAATTTTGATCAGCAATGCCACTCCTCCACCCCCCCTCCCTGTTCCCTCTGTCTTTCCTCAGGATTTGGTATCCTGTTGGAAAGATGGCATCTGTTATCATACCTGTAAGCTTGGTTTCTGTGATAGCTATGATGTTCGGTGAAGCCTCTTTGACTCTTTCGTGCCACTCCTCCCACTTATTTGTTATTCCATCAGCTTTTGTGTACCATACCTTCAGTTTCCTTTCCAACACTGTGGTTTGGGGGGCCTGTGAGGGTGGGAGACCTGGTAGCATACTGTGGGATTCTATAGCTCAGTGTTGGGTGGAGGCTGTGGGTATGGATTGTAGTGTGTTGGGATGGTGTGATAGGTTGTGGGGTTCTGAGGATAGTTGTGTGTGTGCTTGCCCTTGCTGTTCTGTTCTGCTCTGACTGACCTCTGCTGGTTCCATCCTTGTCTCCTTTCCTAGCTCCTTTCGCTTTTTTGTCCTCTCCCTCAGCTGCTGTCGTTCTGTTTGTGTTCTGTCTCTGTCTTGGAACACCCTCTTGTACTCTTCTGAGTATTTCAACCGTGGTTTCTCTTGGAGGAACCTGTTCTGCACTGTTTCTGTCCTGAGAATCAGCTTGATCGGTCGGTTTCTCCCCTTCGAGAACTCCCCTATTCTCTGAAAATTTACAATCTCGTCCATCTCTTCACCTATTTCCGTGATGATTTTCTCAATCTCCTTTCTTTCTTCCTGCTGCCTTTCAGTGTGTGTCCTTTCCTCTCTCTCCTGAAGCCCATGGATAAACACTGATTTTGCCCTTTCCTCCTCCCATTGCCTCACCCTCTGTGACTCTGGATCCTGCCTATATGTGGTCATTTTCTCCCTTGATTTTTCCAGTGGCTCTTGATAGCATGGTTGTGCCTCAGCATTCGACCTATCACCCTCTGTGTGTGTGTGTGTGTGTGTGTGTGTGTACTCACCAAGTTGTACTCACCTGATTGAGGTTGCAGGAGTCGAGTCCAAGCTCCTGGCCCCGCCTCTTCACTGGTCGCTACTAGGTCACTCTCCCTGAACCGTGAGCTTTTCATACCTCTGCTTAAAGCTATGTATGGATCCTGCCTCCACTACATCGCTTCCCGAACTATTCCACTTCCTGACTACTCTGTGGCTGAAGAAATACTTCCTAACATCCTTGTGATTCATCTGTGTCTTCAACTTCCAACTGTGTCCCCTTGTTACTGTGTCCAATCTCTGGAACATCCTGTCTTTGTCCACCTTGTCAATTCCTCTCAGTATTTTGTATGTTGTTATCATGTCTCCCTATCTCTCCTGTCCTCCAGTGTCGTCAAGTTGATTTCCCTTAACCTCTCCTCGTAGGACATACCTCTTAGCTCTGGGACTAGTCTTGTTGCAAACCTTTGCACTTTCTCTAGTTTCTTTACGTGCTTGCTAGGTGCGGGTTCCAAACTGGTGCCGCATACTCCAATATGGGCCTAACGCACACGGTGTACACGGTCCTGAACGATTCCTTATTAAGATGTCAGAATGCTGTTCTGAGGTTTGCTAGGCACCCATATGCTGCAGCAGTTATTTGGTTGATGTGCGCTTCAGGAGATGTGCCTGGTGTTATACTCACGCCAAGATCTTTTTCCTTGAATGAGGTTTGTAGTCTCTGGCTCCCTAGACTGTACTCCGTCTGGGGTCTTCTTTGCCCTTCCCCAATCTTCATGACTTTGTGTGTGTGGGTTTGTGTGTGTGTGTGTGTGTGTGTGTGTGTGTGTGTGTGTGTGTGTGTGTGTGTGTGTGTGTGTGTGTGTGTGTGTGTGTGTGTGTCTGTGTGTGTGTGTATGTATACTCGTGTGTGTGTGTATGTGTGTGTGTGTGTGTGTGTGTGTGTGTGTGTGTGTGTGTGTGTGTGTGTGTGTGACTCAACAATCAATATTTGCACCAATAACTCATTACAGTTGTGACCGGGTGTGGAAGTGTGAATTGCTCATTACTCTATAATTTGTTCATGATTGTAGCCATGTATAAACGTAAGTAACCATTCTTACAGGATTCATTACCTTTGTAACTTGTAAATTCATTACCTTTGTACCTAGTTCAGCTATCAAAACTTTGGGGGCTCAGTCCCTGGACCCATTATGTACCTCTGTGATCTGTAAATACCTTTGTAACTTGTCATGATTGTGACCAGACCTACCTGGAGTTCATAACCTTTGTAAATTGTGGGTTCATTACCTTTGTGATTGTGAGTTCATTACCTCTGTAACTTGCTCATCTATCAAAACTTTGGAGTCCAGTCCCTGGACCAATTATGTACCTCTGTAATCTTTTGACCACCGCCCACAGGATGGGTATAGGGTGCATAATAAACATATTAAACTAAAACTACGACGTTTCTACAAGGAATTACTGTCATTTATATCATGTATTGTGACATCAGCACTGCCATCATGACTGCGCACATCCTGTAATTTTTTGGGGATTTTTCCGTTGTTTTGTGTTATTTCTTTTATTATTATTGGAGATTGTCCTCTTCGCTCTCGGGCTGAGAGGATCTACTGCGCAGACGCTCCTCAGTTGCCTGTTTGCGGTAGTGTGAGGAGGTGGTGTTTTGTGCCTCTGCTGACAATACAGGAGAACTGCTGTTGTCAAAATGGCGGTTAGTATCAGACGCCGAATCAATAATGTTGGCATAGAACTTCTTCGAGGAGCTATTTCGCCTAGTTCTGCACAAGTATTATTAACCAAGATCATCAGAGAGACGTACTGCATTCAAGATGGAGAATTATATGGGGTTGCTTTAAATGGAGCCCATAGAATTTTTGTAAAACTGCTTACAGCAACGGTCTATGAATCGTTGGTCAACCATTTTCAGGACGTGAGTCTTACCGTCACACCAGCTGTCTGTGTGAGAATGATTGATGTTTCACGGCATTATACGTGGATCAAGTTATGCAACGTTCCCTTTGAGGCGGACGAGGCATATATCAGGAAAGTTTTCGAGAAATATGGGACAGTTCATTTCGCCCAGCATGGTATGTGGGTGGCAGGCGCCTATGCAGGTCTGCCAGAGGGTACTTTTAACCTCAAAATGACTTTGAGACACCCAATATCATCCTATGTTTATCTACAAGAATTCAGGATGCAGGCCATGGTTATGTATCCCGGGCAACGACATACGTGCCGCCTATGTGGTGAGTATGATCACATAGCAGAGACTTGTGACAAGCGGAGATGTGTGCCTGGACCTGTGGTGGAAATCACAGCCCCTGCTTCAAGGGTGGCAGGTGTGGAACAACCATCGGATGGAGGGCATGGTGTTTTGTGGAGTGAGATAGTGGATCAGGCACACAGGACTGGAGGTGAGTTTGAGTCCCTCCACCAGTTGCCTGACCCGGAGTCTCCTCCAGTGGATAAGGAGAAGCAGAAACTACAGGAGGAAGTTATTGAAATAGAGGAGGAATTGGCGGAGGTTTTGAAGACTTTGTCACCGCCGGAGGAGGACATTACATCTGAGCGAGGTGTTGTTGGAGAGTCATCGCTTCCAGTTTGTTGGAGATGTGACATTTTGGGAATTGATGGTGTGATGGAATTGTCCCTAGAATCAATAAACCATTGTCAGGTGGAGGTTGAGGGTCATCGTGAGGCAACACTGGATCAAGATATGCGAGACGAGACTGTCACGAGGAAGAGGGCTGCTATGTCAGATTCTGATGATGTCCTGACGCCAGTGCAAAGGCCTGGGAAGCAGACTGGGGTGGAGGGTGAAGGTAGTAGTGTAGGTGGTGGTGGCCATGATAGGAGGCACCGGAAGAAGGGGGGGGGAAAGAGGGTATTCTGAAGGTGTCAAACAGGAATACAAGCTCTGGAGTTGTAAAGAGTGATGAGAGGAGGCAGGGGTGGAAAATTTAAAAGGCCTTAGATGTATGACTGTAAACGTTAATGATTTATGTAGCAGTATGAAGAGAGAATGGTTTCGTACATTTCTGAATAAATCTAGGGTGGATGTTGTGTTCCTTCAGGAGCATAATTTTAAAGATGGTAGGATGTTGGAGGTGGCAGATTTTCGAGTAGTTACCCTGCCATCTACCCATCTAAAAGGTGGTGTGGGTATTTTAATAAGGGAGTCGAGCCCATTTGTTTGGCAGAGAATTGACGGGGGGAGGGAGGGTGTTGCGTGGGGATAGGTGGTGGATGGGCAAGCGTGTGTCTTTTGCAAATGTGTATGCGCTGGTGGAAAATAACATACAGGTAAAGAAGAAATTTGTGTGTGAGGATCTAGTGTTTTTCTTACGTGCACTGCCGGAGGTGGCAATAGTTGGTGGGGACTGGAATTGTGTAATCAGGGTGGCTGACGTGGACCCAAAAGGGGAAGGATATATGTCTCTGGCTCTCAGAGAATTGTTAAGGGATGTTAGGTTATGTGATTCGTTTGGGGGGGGGGGGGAGACAGAACATACGTTCGTTAGGAGAGGATATTCAGCGAGGCTAGATAGAGTGTACCTTTCTCAGGGAGTGGATGTAAAATCTTTCAGTATTGTTGAGGCTACTATGTCGGATCATAGGGCAGTGGTGGTGGAGGTAGGGTGGGGGACGCTTGCAGAAATATACAGAAGTTATTGGAAACTAAATATAAGTGTGTTAAGTGATGAGGAAGGGTTGGAGGGGTTTTCTGTCCTATGGAGGGAGCTTAGTGAGGAAGAACAGGGGGTGGACGACATCGTGACAGGGTGGGATTGTGTTGCGAAAGAAAGGATTAGAAAGTTTTATGTGAGGGAGGGTAAACTTATTAATACTTTAAAATATGGGCTTGCAAACTATTTAGAGGATAGGTTAAGAGGTTGCTATGGGCACGGGGTGGTTGGGAATAATTTTCCTATGGATGAAACAGTTGAAATAAAAGGGATACTGTGAGTGTTACAAAATGAAAAGTTTCAAGCGGTAAGGGTGCTGGTAGGGGTGGAAGAAGTGCTTTGGGGTGACAAGCCGTCTGCGTGTGTTTTGTGGCATCAAAAGCAAAGGCAGGCGTTGACAGCTATCCCAAGTTTAGAGGTAAAGAAGATGGTAGGGAATTATAGAGCAGGGCAGGAGATAAGAACCACGAAAGGGATGTGTGCATATGTGGATGCATGGTATGAGGAGTACTGGACAAGTGGGGTGGGTGGGTGATGTGGCACATATATAACGTGTAATTTAGGGAATAGCTATAGAAAGGCTTTAGGTGGGATTATTACGGCAGAGGAAATAGAGAACGCATTAAAGGGAATGAGGAAAGGTAAAGCTCCGGGTATTGACGGTCTCCCGGTTGAATTTTATTTGCAACATTGCGTGTTAATAAGGGGATTTATAGTTAGGTTATTTAATCGAATGAAGGAGAAGGGTGAGCTGGGGGAGAAGCAGGCTACAGCAGTTGTACTGTTGGTCCCGAAGGGCAAGGGGCAGCCCACCCTCCGGGAGTACTGAGCCATATCACTGCTGTGTGCAGACTGTAAGGTTTTTGCAAAAATCTTAGGTAATAGGTTTAAATGTGTTGTGGGGAGCGTGGTTTCGAAATCTCAGTTTGGGCTGCCGGGAAGGTCGATGATTGAAGGACATGGGATACTGAGAAGTTTTGTGGAGTCTAAAGGAGGGGGTGGGGGCAGTTTTGTTGGCTCTAGATTGGCAGGGAGCTGATGATAGACTGGAAAGGAGAGCTTTGCAGGTTATACTTAGGAGACAGTGTTATGGGGAGGAAATAGTCGAGTGGGTAAATACGTTGTATAAGGGGGCCAAAATGAGGATACAGATTAAATTAATGGGTGTATGGGGAGGGAGATTGCAATGGGCAGAGGACTTAGACAGGGATGCCCCATGTCCCAGATATTTTTTGCGTGTTTTCAGGACCCCTTTTATAGAATGGTTGAAAGTAGCTTATGTACTCAAGGTGAGGGAGGGAGGTGAGGGGGGAGGGAGGGTCTGGCTGGGATTAATAGGTTATGTAGACGACACAAATGTTATGGTTCATGAAGGGATGTCAATGGGAGTTTTGGATGATGTTGTGCAATTGTTTGGAAGTGCCACGGGAATGCAGGTAAATAGTGAGAAGTCAAGAGTCACAGGGTTGGGTACTTTGGGGAGACGTAATGTTGTTAAAGAATGGGCATTGTCTTTAAAGATTTGTGGTATTATTTATAGGGATGACATGGTTGCGGTGCATGTGGAAAACTCGGATAGGTTGTTGGAAAGGATAGAGGGGCGTCTAGGTGTTTTGAGACCCCAGCACCTAACTCTTGTACAGCGAGTGATAGTCGTAAATGTTTTATCGTATAGTAAGGTTTGGTATGTCGCAGCTGTGTTCGCAATTACAGGGACAGCGATTGTGGGGATCATAACATGGGTGTACAAATTTTTGTGGGGTTCAAGTTGCGATAGGTTAAGGAGAGAAGCTGTAATGTTACCTGTATGTCAAGGTAGGTTGGGGTTGATAGATCTGAGAAGGAGGGCTAAATGTGTTTCTTAAATGGGAAGTTTTGCGTGTGGGTGTGAAGGCGGGGCAGTTGGATAGGACACATGTTAGGCTGGGTATGTGGTATAGAGGAATAGAGTTACGGGAATGCGAAATCGTTTTGAGGGCTTTGATGTTGGTTAAGGAACTGAGAAATGTTCAATAAGGGTTTTGTGTAGGTTGCTGGTAGGTAGGTGCATTGTCCCAGTTGAGGGTTTGTTCCCCATGTATATGTGGAAGAGTATTTGGTGTAGATTTAGTAAGCTGAAGTTAATCCCTAGGGCACGTGAGGTGATGTTTCGTTTTCTGCATGGTATCCTTCCGTCAGGAGCGATACTACGAAACAGAAAGGTTGTAGAGGGTGGGGGGTGTGGTATCTGTGGAGGGGATGAGACTGCGTTTCATGTAGTTTATTTTTGTGAAGGGCTAGAGGTGGTCAGATGCTGGTTGAGTAGGGTGATACAGAGGGTGGGAGGCCGTGGGGTGTCGGCTCTGAGAGCTAGATATTGGAGGACTAGATGAGGGTGTCATAAGAGCTTTAGATTATATCATGGTGGATTATATATACGGCTATATTATATATATATATATATATATATATATATCAACCCAGAGGAGAAAAGGAGAGAGGAAAGGGGAAGAGGAAGAAGAAAAAGAAGAAGAAGAAAAATGAGGATTCAGGTTAAGTCACGGGTGTTCTGAAGTTTGGAGCATTTTACAATGTAGTGGGAGAGGAAGGCATCTACAGAGACGAAGCCAGGGCTAAGGTTCATACAAGGAAAGTTGTGTATAAGAGAGGATTCAACTAAACGGCGACTGTTCGAGTTGGAAGTAGGGAAGACAGTTTTAGCAGAAGACCAGTCAATAGGATGGCTATGATCTCTGACGTGACAGAAAAGAGCATTGTTAGTGTCGGCAAGCCTAACACTATTTTTGTGCTCCCTAAGTCTGTCAGAAAGAGATCGACCAGTTTCTCCAAAGTATTGAAGAGGACAGGAGGAGCAAGAAATAGAGTAGACACCAGGAACATCTGTAGAGGGAGGAGAGGTATGAACGAGATTAGTGCGAAGAGTGTTAGTCTGGCGGAAGGTAAGCTTGATGTCTAAGGGACGGAGAGAATTGTTGAGATTAGAAAGACCGGAAATGTAGGGAAGGCAGAGGATAGAAGAGTTCCCATCATATCCTCTAGAGGTTCTGTCTCTTATTCTCTTGCTTCTTGGCTGGCCAAAACCCTCACTCCCTTTCTTGGTACTTTTTCTCCTGCCCACCTCCGTCACTCTCAAGACTTCATTGAACGGGTTCGCTCTCTCCCAACCTGTAAGATGCTTAGTCTTGACGTTGAGTCCCTCTTCACCAATGTCCCTCTTGATGTTGTCCTTGATTTCCTTAGAGAGAAGGCCCATGAAGGGTTTCTTCATCTCCCTATCCCCACTGATGTCTTTCTTGATCTGATCCGCCTCTGTGTGGACTCTAACTCCTTTTCCTTCCAAGGGAAATATTATTCCCAAACCTTCGGTGTCGCTATGGGCTCTCCTCTCTCTCCTGTCCTTGCTAATCTTTACATGGAATACTTCGAGACTGTTCTTCTTCCTACCCTCGATGTGCAACCTTCACTCTGGCTCCGCTATGTGGATGACATCTTTGCTCTGTGGCCTCATGACTCCAGTCTCTTCCAACCTTTTCTTGAAGCTCTTAACAATCTTGCCCCTTCCATTAAGTTTAAAGCTGAATGGGAATCTAATTCCTTACTTCCTTTCCTTGATGTCCATGTCCACCGCTCAGATACAGGTTTTTCCTTTTCCGTTTACCGTAAACCTATGCACAGTGGCATGTCCATTCACTACTTTTCCTATCATGCTTCCCCTGTCAAGAAAAGTGTTCTTATCTCCCTCTTTCTCCGTGCCCTCCGCATCTGTGATCCTCAGTTCCTTCCAGCAGAAATTTCCACTCTTTATAATTCGTTCTCCCGTCTTGGCTACCCTTCCCATTTCATAGACTCTGCCCTCTCACGTGCTAAACGCAATTTCTTCTCTCCCAAACTCTCTACTCATGGGAACTCTTCTATCCTCTGCCTTCCCTACATTTCCGGTCTTTCTAATCTCAACAATTCTCTCCGTCCCTTAGACATCAAGCTTACCTTCCGCCAGACTAACACTCTTCGCACTAATCTCGTTCATACCTCTCCTCCCTCTACAGATGTTCCTGGTGTCTACTCTATTTCTTGCTCCTCCTGTCCTCTTCAATACTTTGGAGAAACTGGTCGATCTCTTTCTGACAGACTTAGGGAGCACAAAAATAGTGTTAGGCTTGCCGACACTAACAATGCTCTTTTCTGTCACGTCAGAGATCATAGCCATCCTATTGACTGGTCTTCTGCTAAAACTGTCTTCCCTACTTCCAACTCGAACAGTCGCCGTTTAGTTGAATCCTCTCTTATACACAACTTTCCTTGTATGAACCTTAGCCCTGGCTTCGTCTCTGTAGATGCCTTCCTCTCCCACTACATTGTAAAATGCTCCAAACTTCAGAACACCCGTGACTTAACCTGAATCCTCATTTTTTCTTCTTCTTCTTTTTCTTCTTCCTCTTCCCCTTTCCTCTCTCCTTTTCTCCTCTGGGTTGTCTTTCTCTCTCCTGTCTCGTGTTTCTGTTCCTTCTTTATTTTATTTCACCACTTCCCCTTTCACGCACCTCGGTGCGCTTGCTCTCCCTCTGTGGGTTTCTAGCTCTCTTGCAGTGCTCCCCTTCCTTTGTATTTGACTGGCTCGTCTTCCTTATTTCCCACTTCTACCACTACCACTACCACTACCTCTTCTTCTTCTACTACATCTACTGATGAAATTAGACACATGTGCGGCGTCTGGTTGTCTTTGTTGTGGACGTTTCGCCATCCAGTGGCTGGCTGGATGGCGAAACGTCTACGGTGGGGATGCCCGGGTGTTGTGCATGTGTCATTTCATCCTGTCGGTATTATATACAATTCTTGTACTACTACTACTACTACTACTACCACTACTACTACCTCTACCTCTTCCTGCCTATATATAGCCGTTCTGCTCCTCCTCTGTTAGTGTGACTTTGTCAATGGTCCAAGTCGGACCGAAACGTCGTCGTAAGCTTCTGTCTTTTATGTGCGGGTTATTTGTGTATCGTTCCAGTCACGGTATTGTGCCTTTTTGTTATTTATATATATGTATATATGTATATATATCGTGGGTGATGACGGGGAGGGGGTATAGTGAGGTGCGAAGGCGGGTTCTTGCGATAACGTTAAAAAAACGTTATCCAACGGTGTGTCAAAACAGCGAATTGGTTGGAAGGAGATGGGATCTGGTTTTCTCTGAAGGATATAGAATGCTAACGCTAGGAATTCTTGTGAATCTGTGAATGATAATGAGTGTGTTTATGGTAAGGGGGTTACAGAGGGCTCGTCTCGTGGGGGGATGGCGTGAGAGTGTTGTGAATGTGGGTATGGACTGGTGTCCTGGTATTCATGGATGCTTTATGCATCATCTTGAGGTTTTCATGCCACGTGTGGATGTGGAGCTAATGGGCTCGATATGATATTCAGACGTTTTTCATGAATGTAGGTGTAAACTCGAAGGTTTTTGTTTATGTATTTTTGGACGCAAATTTGGTCTTGTATGACACGATTCTTGAGTAATATGTTTTTCGAGTCATTTTGTGTTATTTATTATTAGTTTGTATTTATGATATGTGTCAGGTGTTGTAGTGTTGCGATATACTTATATACTGCTTTGTGCTGTGCATATCTGCGCATCTGTTTTATGTGATTTTAGAAACATTTTCTTTTCTGTATATGCCCTTTTATTTGTTATAAGTTTTTGTCATATGCTAAGCTTTATGTAAAACCTTTAAAGTATGATGGTTCTGTTTCATTCAAGTTTATATTATAGGTCATAAACCTGGAATTGTTTTGCTGTTAAGTGTAGGTTCTTGATGTAAGTTTTTGCTTAATACAAAAGTTTGCTGTTAATTAGTGGGAATTAACATAACAAGAACTGTTTGATTTATATCATGTACAATGATGGGGTTTGTTTTCATTGTGATGTTCATAATGAAGGTTATAGTTGTATGATATACAGACATATCTAGCGAGTTTAGAGACGCATTCTTTTTGTGTCGGATTTTTGTATATGGGTTTATTGTAACAGTAATGAGCTTTCGGTTTTGAGATCTAAGATGTTTTCTTTTTATGTTTATTTATATATGTAAAGCTGTATTGGTTTTAAATAAAATATAAAAAATATATAATAATTGACTATTAGGCATTATATAAGAGTGGGTGGAGTTTTACCACGAGTGTCAACCAATCATGAACCATCTTGCAACATCCCGGCACTCGGGAGGCAGTAGGAGTCCGGAGAAAATTCATCATTATTGCGCTAATATCAACTCTATGGCTTATTTATCTAACAGAATTGATCTAATATGACATAATAAACACTATAAATTATATATAAACATGATATGTACACTAGAAATAATAAAATAGGCCATAATATGGCGAGTGTCTATCAGCGATATCAGGAATAAAATAATTTCACGTTCTTCCTATATCATATTCTATGATCTTGAGTAAGAGAAAACGGTATTTTGGAGAGGATTACTACACTATATCACAAGTAAACCCTGAAACAAACGCAATTTTCTCGAACAATTTATATTTTTCCCGAGTCGGGAGGCCGGCTGGCTTTCTAGGCGATTATCTTGGAAGTAAATTACTGACTTATTTCATCAGGACTAGCCTTTATTATTGATTTAAATGAAATGCTTTACTAAAAACAATCGTAAATCAATGATTGCTCTCCTGTCTGGCGATGAGAGAATAATATTTTTCCAAATATTTTGGGAGTTGTGGAAAATTTTATAGGGGTGATTACCTTTATGTACCTCAACATTATATACATACAAGTAATCTCATTGGGAGACAACCCTATATTGTTTACCGTAGTCACCTCGTGTAGATATGTGAGAAAACTTCACCACCCCTGGTCACTGGAGTTTTTTTTTTTTTTTTTTTTTTTTTTTTTTTATATATATTTTATTTAAAACATTACAATACAAGGTGGAAATTATATTAAAAGGTACACAAAATGAGTTAAATCACCAATTCCCAATTCACCCTTACAAAAATGATTACAACAGACAAAAGTGTTCTGACTCCCTAATACCACACACCATATACACCCAGTTATACCAGAGTTATATACCTGTGAAGGCTGAAACTTTTGACACAATTTCAACCCCCCCCTCTCTCGCAACCTGATTGCATCTTAACTTAACATTAAAGGATACATAGGAATTACACTATCATGAGTGATGCAGTAACATCTTGGACACAAAAATATTAATAACAATTAAATGGGATACATGTCATTACTTAACACAATGACACCTCAACCTGGTGAAAGAAAAACCCGCAAAAGTTTAATTTTCTAAGAAGGTTGCAATATTGAATGTCAACTCTCAAAGGCAACTTATGTGCAGTCTTAGCATGTAAACCCTATTCATGCAATATAGTATATAAATAAGACTGTATATTATGAAAAACATCACAGAATACAAAGGTATAAAGTATAAACCCAGCCATATAGCGGCTACACACAAAAATTCCACATACTTCCCTAACACAGACAAAACAAAACAAAATTTTTGTGACAACTGCACCTAAACACAACTCACATCACTTATGCAGCATATGGGAATCTTTATTCAGGAAACGTTTCGCCACGCAGTGGCTTCATCAGTCCAATACAAAGAAGGCGTAAGGAGAGGAGGAGAATGAGGTAATCAGTCCCTCAACCTGGAGTCGATGTGTTCAGTCCATCAATCTTGTAGAATGTACAGCATAGGGCCGTAGACGTGGCTTATATACTGTAGAGATGTGAGGTGAAGCAGGCGGAGGCGGGGTCATAGTGGTACCATCCACTAGTCGAAGTAGGTCTTCGTCCAAAGGTTGAACAAGTGTTGAAGAATTCTTTGTAACAAGATCCCATGATGCTGCTGTGTCTGACAGTTGTGATGAATGGTTTGAAAAACCGACAAGTTGAAGATTGAGACACTTATGCAGCATATGGGAATCTTTATTCAGGAAACGTTTCGCCACGCAGTGGCTTCATCAGTCCAATACAAAGAAGGCGTAAGGAGAGGAGGAGAATGAGGTAATCAGTCCCTCAACCTGGAGTCGATGTGTTCAGTCCATCAATCTTGTAGAATGTACAGCATAGGGCCGTAGACGTGGCTTATATACTGTAGAGATGTGAGGTGAAGCAGGCGGAGGCGGGGTCATAGTGGTACCATCCACTAGTCGAAGTAGGTCTTCGTCCAAAGGTTGAACAAGTGTTGAAGAATTCTTTGTAACAAGATCCCATGATGCTGCTGTGTCTGACAGTTGTGATGAATGGTTTGAAAAACCGACAAGTTGAAGATTGAGACACTTATGCAGCATATGGGAATCTTTATTCAGGAAACGTTTCGCCACGCAGTGGCTTCATCAGTCCAATACAAAGAAGGCGTAAGGAGAGGAGGAGAATGAGGTAATCAGTCCCTCAACCTGGAGTCGATGTGTTCAGTCCATCAATCTTGTAGAATGTACAGCATAGGGCCGTAGACGTGGCTTATATACTGTAGAGATGTGAGGTGAAGCAGGCGGAGGCGGGGTCATAGTGGTACCATCCACTAGTCGAAGTAGGTCTTCGTCCAAAGGTTGAACAAGTGTTGAAGAATTCTTTGTAACAAGATCCCATGATGCTGCTGTGTCTGACAGTTGTGATGAATGGTTTGAAAAACCGACAAGTTGAAGATTGAGACACTTATGCAGCATATGGGAATCTTTATTCAGGAAACGTTTCGCCACGCAGTGGCTTCATCAGTCCAATACAAAGAAGGCGTAAGGAGAGGAGGAGAATGAGGTAATCAGTCCCTCAACCTGGAGTCGATGTGTTCAGTCCATCAATGGACTGAACACATCGACTCCAGGTTGAGGGACTGATTACCTCATTCTCCTCCTCTCCTTACGCCTTCTTTGTATTGGACTGATGAAGCCACTGCGTGGCGAAACGTTTCCTGAATAAAGATTCCCATATGCTGCATAAGTGTCTCAATCTTCAACTTGTCGGTTTTTCAAACCATTCATCACAACTCACATCATATGACTTAAGACTGTTATGTACATAGATAACAACATAATAATATGACTTAAGACTGCTATGTACGTAGATAACAACATAATAATATGACTTAAGACTGCTATGTACATAGATAACAACATAATAATATGACTTAAGACTGCTATGTACATAGATAACAACATAATAATATGACTTAAGACTGCTATGTACGTAGATAACAACATAATAATATGACTTAAGACTGCTATGTACATAGATAACAACATAATAATATGACTTAAGACTGCTATGTACGTAGATAACAACATAATAATATGACTTAAGACTGCTATGTACATAGATAACAACATAATAATATGACTTAAGACTGCTGTGTACATAGATAACAACATAATAATATGACTTAAGACTGCTATGTACATAGATAACAACATAATAATATGACTTAAGACTGCTATGTACATAGATAACAACATAATAATATGACTTAAGACTGCTATGTACATAGATAACAACATAATAATATGACTTAAGACTGCTATGTACATAGATAACAACATAATAATATGACTTAAGACTGCTGTGTACATAGATAACAACATAATAATATGACTTAAGACTGCTATGTACATAGATAACAACATAATAATATGACTTAAGACTGCTATGTACATAGATAACAACATAATAATATGACTTAAGACTGCTATGTACATAGATAACAACATAATAATATGACTTAAGACTGCTATGTACATAGATAACAACATAATAATATGACTTAAGACTGCTATGTACATAGATAACAACATAATAATATGACTTAAGACTGCTGTGTACATAGATAACAACATAATAATATGACTTAAGACTGCTATGTACATAGATAACAACATAATAATATGACTTATGACTGCTATGTACATAGATAACAACATAATACTATGACTTAAGACTGCTATGTACATAGATAACAACATAATAATATGACTTAAGACTGCTGTGTACATAGATAACAACATAATAATATGACTTAAGACTGCTGTGTACATAGATAACAACATAATAATATGACTTAAGACTGCTATGTACATAGATAACAACATAATAATATGACTTAAGACTGCTATGTACATAGATAACAACATAATAATATGACTTAAAACTGCTATGTACATAGATAACAACATAATAATAAATCTAATTTGAATGGATCACAGTTGATTAATCAGCCGTCACATATCAGGCGTTAGAGAGTAATTCTCATAGTAAAAGTCCAACTTGCATGTAGTCCCATCTCGCTACATACAATAATATGCGTATTATCTACACATAATACTAACACACTGGACAAGCAACTGTCCATCACTTCCAATCAATATGCTGCACAGTGATGTAGGCAACCCCCCCCCCCTTGAATACCTTATCCATCATCACTACTACCTTGAAGGAACAGGAGTACTATATGAAAAGTGTATAGTCCATGTCACACAAAAAACTGGCCAGCTCCACAGGTGCTAGCAACCGTGGTCCACATATTATTCACTCACGCATCACTCATCCAACACTCACGCAAACATTTGTTGTCATCCATTACCAGGGAGGCGACCCTGTTTTCACCCATGACTTCCCTACCCCAGCAACACTTTCCAATCGTACCCTCCCCTCCCTCGTATATTACAAGTCTAATAAAACCTGTAACGTAAGTTGCCTATATCCCTCTGAAAAATCCTTCACCCACCTCCTCCCATAAATTTCCTTATTTCTGCATACCGTTTTATAGAACGTTACCGCTAACACCCTCCTCTTCACCTCAGTAACCTGTTTCCCCCCGCAATCCCCACACTATATAGATATAATCTGCCATAATGTATCCCACAGCTCTGATTACACTTTCCTCCCAACCCCCCACGTCGAGACTTAATGCTCTCAATACAGAAATTCCTTTACCTCCTATCCTATTTATCACCCTATTTAACCACCCCTTGACACTCCTCATTCCATCACAAAAATATACTACATGAAAAGCTGACTCCTCCCCACCACAAATACCACACTCCCCTCCCGTCAACGACGCGTCTATCCCGTAGAACCACACCCGACGGTAAAATGCCGTGCAGAAAACGATACATTACATCCCGAACACGAGGTTGCAACCTCATCCTACTCAACCTATTCCATATACTTCCCCATGCATACATGGGGAAAATTCCCTCTACAGGCGCTACAACCCTCCCGGCTAACAATCTACACAACCTACCTATTTTAACCTTTGCTGGCTCTCGATCCCACGCCAGAGCCCTCAACACAGTTTCACACTCATGCAGCTCAACTCCTGTATACATCCGTTGCAATCTGTTATGGATCCTGGCCAAACCCCCCCCCACCCACACTTTCTCTCATCACCTCCCTTTTAATGAAGACACATTTGACCCTCCGCTTTAAGTCCAGCAATCCCAGCCCCCCGTTACTTACAGGTAACATTACCACATCTCTTTTAATCCAATCACAGCTCGAACCCCACAAGAATTTAAAAACCTTCCTAAGTATATTGGTTATTGCTGGCCCAGGTAATGGGAACACGGCTGCCACGTGCCATACTTTGCTATACAGTAAGATATTAATAACAATGGCACGCTGCACAAGGGTCAAATGATAAGGTCGCAATGCACCCAAGCGTCCCTGAATCCTTTCTACCATCCTAAGCGAGTTTTCCATTCGTGCCACAGTTAGATCATCTGCATAAATAAGACCGCAAATTTTTAACGAATTCACCTGCCTCCTCACAACTGCACTACCCCAATCAACCCTACCCGCCCAAGCTCCTAACCCCATGACCATGGATTTATCTGAATTTACCCTCATACCAGTTGCCCCTGCGAACATTTGTACTACCCCGTCTAATGTGTCCATTGACATCCCCTCCCTGATCAGAACAGTTGTATCATCCACATACCCAATTAAAACTGGCCAAACCCTCGCAACCTCACACCCTGGTCCCTCTACGTGACACATACACTGCTCCATCAATCTATAAAAGGGGTCCTGTACGCACGCAAACAATAATTGTGACATAGGACACCCCTGCCTAAGTCCCCTACCCATTACAATCTTCCCACCCAATCGACCATTAATCTGTACCCTCGCCATTGCACCTCCATACAACGCCTCAACCCAACCCACTATTTCTTCCCCAAACCCCTGACCCCTGAGGATGGCTTTCAATGCTTTCCGATCCACTCTATCGTATGCTCCTTGCCAATCGAGCGCCACCAAACCTCCCTCCCTCCCCCCCCTTTTGCCTCCACGAAATCCCTAAGTAACCCATGCCCCTCCACCATAGACCTCCCTGGCAAACCAAACTGAGTTTTTGATACTACCCGCCCCACCACACACTTGACCCGATTTCCCAAAATCTTCGCAAACAATTTATAATCTGCGCATAACAACGAGATCACCCGGTAATCCCAAAGCGTATGCTGCCCCTTACCCTTCGGTACCAATACAACGACAGCCGTTGCCTACTTCTCACCCAGCTCACCTCTCTCCTTCATGCAATTTAATAACCTAACCAGAAAATGCCTCAATAATTCCCAATGCTGCTAATAAAACTCTGCCGGGAGTCCATCAATTCCCAGTGCTTTGCCCTTTCACATTCCACTTAAAGCCCTCCATATTTCCCCCTCAGTTATTTCCCCACCCAGTGCTTCCCTATCACTGTTACGCAACTGACATACCACACTCCCACACACCTGTTCTAAAACCCCATCCTCTACCCCTTCTCGTTGCCAGTACTTCTCATACCACTTGTCAGCAAACGCCCCCATTCCTTCCGTAGCTTGTATGACCTGCCCCTCCCTGTACCCTCCTATCGACTCATGAACCTCCAACCATGGAATAGTCATTGCCTGCTGTCTTTGTTTCTGCCTACGCAATACACACGATGAAGGTCTATCGCCCCATAACACCTCTTCCACCCCCACCTGTACCTGCACCGCTTGGAACCTCTCATCCTGTACCTCACGCAGCCTCCCTTTAATTGCCATAATTTCATCCATTGGATAAGTGCCCGCCACCGCCCCCCTCGCATAACAACCCCGTAACCTATCCTCCAAATAGTTAGCAAGCCCATATTTTAAAGAATTGATACGTTTCCCTTCCTTTACATAATATTGCTTAATCCGTTCTTTAGCCACACCATCCCACCACATCACCACATCCTCTACCCCATTTATCTCTGCACGTAACCTCACCCACAGCGTTGCAAATCCCTCTATCCCCTCCTCATCACCTAACACACTTGTATTTAATTTCCAATATCCCCTAGATATACCTGCTAGGGACTCCCACGCCACCTCTGCTACTACCGCCCGATGATCCGAATAAGCTACTTCTATTGTACGGAAAAATGTCAACCCAACCCTTTGAGATATATACAGCCTATCCAACCTAGCAGCGTAACCCCGTCTTACAAAAGTGTGCTCTACTTCCCACGCCCCTCCTCCAACCGCATCCCGCAACTGAATATCCCTCAAAAGATCTCGCAAGGCCGCCGACACGTGCCCCGCCCCTTTTGGTTCCACGTCAGCCCTCCTAATAACGCAGTTCCAGTCCCCACCAACGACGGCCACTGCAGGTAAACCACGTAAGAAGAAAACTAGTTCTTCACATACAAAATCCCTTTTTACCCTCACATCATTTTCCGCTGGTGCATACACACTTACAAAAGATACCCTCTGCCCCATCCACCACCCATCCACGCGCAATACTCTTCCCCCCCTCCCCCCTCACTTCTTAGCAACACAAACGGGCTTGCCTCCCTGATCAATGTACCCACACCACCTTTCAGACGTGCAGATGGCAGAGTCATGACCTGAAACCCCTCCACCTCGAGCACTCTTCCCTCCTTGAAATTGTGTTCTTGCAGGAACACTACATCCACCCTATATTTATACAGAAACATTCGAAACCATTCCTTCTTCACACTATTACACAGTCCATTTACGTTCACAGTCATACACCTAAGGCCTCTTTATAGTTTCCAACCCTTCCTCCTCACTTCATTCATCCCAGGGCCTCCTGCCCCAGAGCCATCACAAGGCTTCACACCATAATCCCCCCCCCTTTTTTGCGATACCTCTTATCGTGCTACTTCGACATTGCTCTTCCTTCCTCCCAGACCTCTGCGCCGGCGTCAGGACATCATCTGAGTCTGACGCCGCCGCTCTCTTCCTCGTGATGCCCTCTACATCCATGTTATCCTCTGAAGTTCCCTCACGATGAACCTCAAACTCCACCACGCCTCGTTCCACAGCACATGGCGACAACTCACTCTTACTAGTTGGCCCGTCAACCCTGCTATGTGTTTTATCCTTTCATTCCTCCACAGGCAATGCCGTGCCTCTCACCAGCTCAGGCACAACATCCTCTGCAGGTGGTGTCAATGTCCTTAACACTTCCTGAAGCTCTTCCTCTAGAGCCTGCACCTCCTCCTGCACTTGCACTTCTGTACTTTTCCCTTGTGTAGTAACAGATCCTTTTACATCACAGCTTACCTCACACATGCCAGTCTCCTCTTTGGAATCCTCCACCTCTTCACTCCACAAGCGCCCATGCCCTTGCTTATGCGTGGGGCTCTCAACAGCTATCACACTGGTAACTGGTGCTTCACCAGTTTGCGCTGGCGCCCTCCTCAGCTTCACGCACTCTGCCGCCATATGGTCGTACGCCCCACATATTCTGCACGTACGTCTCTGTCCGGCATACGATACCATAACTTGCCTCCTGAAGTCCTCCAACACGACGTAAGACGGTATGGGATGTCTCAGAGTCATCTTCAGGGAAAAGGTACCCTCCGGTCGTCCCATGTAAGCACCTGCCGTCCACTTGCCCTTTTGTGCCAGATGTACGGTTCCATATGTCTCAAAAACACTCCTTATGTCAGCCTCATCTGCCTCAAATGGGACATTACGTATCTTAACCCACGTAAAGTGGCGAGATACGTCAATCAAACGCACCTTCACAGCTGGAGTAGCGTCAAGACTCACGTCTTGGAATCTCGTCACTAAAGACTCATACACGGACGTGGAATTCAGTTTGACGATGATTCTATAAGCCCCATTCAGGGCTACACCATACACCTCATCGTCCTGGATTCCATAGGTCCCCCTAATGATTGTTGGTAGTAAGACTTGCACTGAAGAGGGTGAAATCGCCCCACGAAGCAGCTCAATACCAATGGTATTTACGCGCCTCCTCACACTCAGCGCCATGTTGATACAAGGTAGCTCGCCTGAAAACAGCAGAGGGGTGCTGAGCACGACCGCACTCTGCCGTGGTCAGGCAGCGAATCATCACTGGAGGTGGGCCTTCGACCTCACAATCTTATCCATATCTATCCGAGACCAGTATAGATTGGATTTACCCACAAGTACGGCGCTACTAATTAATTGTGGACTGTATAGATTATATTAGTGTAACTGAATGAAGGGGGGGTGGGGTAGGTTACACATGGATATATCCATCAAAGAAAACAATTTGTATATAATCCCACCACTTACCAGATATTCTCTGGGGGTCACTTGATGTAGCTGGATCACACATAACCTATCCAATTACAACATACCTAACTGGCCAGTATCACTCTGCTATAACTAGAAGAGTTACTTAACTGTGGGTGATTGATACTCCTTATTTCCTCCATTCACCATCTCATTTCGATGTCCTGCTACACCGACACGGTTCTTATTCCAGCAGGACGAGGTATCCGTTGGTTTGTCCCGGTTTAGAAGTCGTGACTCAATAAACTTCACTTTCCTCATGACGGGAACAACGTGGTCTAGCGCGTTCACTCGGAGCAAGGTGACTTATTTCACTTCACGCATTCTCTTAACTTAACGTTATTATCATTAATTACATTACAATTCACAAGACGATTTAATATCTCATAATTGTTATACACATTAGAGATCACTCCATTAAGATCTGAGACCGATGAGTGATGATTAAACCAAGGGTAATTTTCCCCGGGACACAGTCCATGGCGATGAGCCAGTCACCCGGTCCTACCCTTATTCACTCATTTTCCCACTCTATTACGGTGGTCCAGTAAATCATGTTCCCTCACTCTCCACCAGGAACAGTTACGACACTTCCTATTATGAAATGAGGCCTATGTTAATCCTTAGGCTGCCATTAACGCCAATTTCCTGATCCCATGTTTCACAGCTTCCTCAATACATTAAAAAAAACTGCCGCCTCCTCGTGCCCCAGCTCTACCTATACCCCCGCACATCTGCGCAGGTGCAGCGGGAACCCAGTTGGTTCCATTCAAAATACAAATACATTTTGACCCAAATCAACACATTAAACACTTATTAGGCACTATAGCTTCGGAAATTAAATAATTTCTACACTGCGGCCGGGCGGAAGTCGTTGTTAGACGACTTAAATTGCGTCTTCCTCCAGGAGACGATTCCAGCCCTCTCTGGATTGCGTTGCTGTTTTCCTAGTGGGTCTTACTACAATTTCTTCTTGCATTACTCGGTCAGTGTCTTCAATATCACTCGTGTCACTTTCCCTTAGATTTCCATCTGCACTGGATTGAACACCATTTAATTCTAAGGGAATTAATTTATTAATGGTACGCAAACTTTCCTGACCACGACACAACACTTTGACGTTTCTGACAACACCTTGTGCATCTGGGTATAATGTAACTACCTTGCCCAGAGGCCACAATGTTCGATGTTGTTCAGTATCAATTAACACAATGTCACCTGGATGAATGTCCTGTCGGATTACTGCCTCTGGTGCATCATAAAAGTGTTCACGTAGTGTAAGAAGATATTCTTTACGCCACACATCGGACCAATGAGTAATTACCTTATTTAACATCTTGAACTTATCACTCAACACGGCCACGTTATTGTAATCCTCATCACTTCCCTCGGGATTATCTCTATAGATAGGTGCAGCTTCTAACCTTCGTCTGCATATTAGGTGAGAGGGAGTCAGGATCTCCGCGTCAGGAGTGTCGCTCATGTATGACAGAGGGCGATTATTTACCCGATTCTCTGCCTCCACCAACACTGCACGGAATTCCTCCAAATTAATTCTCTTCCTGTGTAGCACCTTACGAAGACATCTTTTCACTGTATCTATCATTCTTTCGTACAGTCCTCCCTGCCAAGGGGCTCTGGGAGTAATAAATTAAAAGACACACCCTCGCTGGGTCAACAAAGACTGTACATCATCACTCTTATTTAATTCCATCAAGTGTTGAGCACCCACTACAAAATTGGTGGCATTATCTGAGATCATCAATCTTGGACAGGATCTCCTAGCTGCAAATTTCCGGAACAGCTGTATGAACTGTTCTGCAGACAAGTCCTGAGCCACTTCTAGATGAACAGCCCTAGTAGCTGTACAAGTAAATAGACATACATACACCTTCAAGGGATCACCATCTGAAGTACCTGTTAAAATGATTGGCCCACTATAGTCCACTCCGGTCACATCAAATGGTTTAACCAACTGCACGCATTCCTTGGGCAATGGTGGAGGACCTGGGTACAAGTAGGTTCTGGCATCCACCTGGCAACATATTACACACGACTTGATAACCCTTTTTACACTTTGCCGTCCTTGTGGAATCCAGAAGGTTTCCCGAATACAGTTTAAGGTATCCTGTACCCCACCATGCATCACGTTATTATGGGCATTAAAGACAATCAAGGTTGTCAGGTGATGAGTTTTGGGCAGCAAGATAGGGTGCTTAGCATATTCTCCCAATTCAGCATTTTGTAACCTGCCTCTGCACCTAATTACATCATCCTCTAAATACAGCCCCAGCTTTTCTATTATTAAGCCTTTCACAATTTTTCTGTCCATCATTAATTTAATCTCATCCCTGTAGGTTTCTTCTTGTACCCTCTGTAGCCAGTATTTCAGGGGATGGGGAAAATTATATGAGATATTCATCTTACTTATAAATTTAAACACTAACCTTGTCACGCTAATCAGCTTGGGAAAGGAAGAATACCTATTCATGTCAATGGCTAGGGAGGGACTACTGACTGGAGCGATGCTCACCGTAATTTCGACAGGAACAATATGTGCCTTTTGCACCGGCCAGTTAATTTTCTCCACCAGCCAACTTGGCCCTTTAAACCACGATAAAGCACTAAAATTTTTCATAAGTCAAGCCTCGAGACAAGAAGTCAGCCGGATTCTCGTCACCAGGAATGTGATTAAAGGTTAACATATGCTGACCCAAACTGTTATATTTCTCCTGCATTTGATTGATTTCAGCGACTCTGTTTTGTACATACACAATCTTACTGTTACCATTACGAATCCATTGTAAGGATACCTCGTTATCAGACCAAATTACGGTGTCGCTGATATTTATCTCTCGCAATTTATTTCTTATATAATTGGCTAATTTGACACCTACATAAATGGCCGTTAATTCCAACTGAGGTAAGATACATGATTTGATTGGAGCCACCTTAGCCTTAGACATAACAAGAGAAATGGCACTATTACATTGAAGGTAAGCGACTGCTCCATATGCTAATTTCGAAGCATCGCAAAAAATGTGGAGTACATTTTCTTCATCTTGACTGGCCACATTACGTGGGAACTCCAACATTGGTAATTTTACATATTCACCTATTAGTTCTTCCCACCTTTAAACAAATTCCTCAGGTAGGGCTTCATCCCAAGCACACTTAAGCTTCCATGCTTCTTGTATCAACAATTTTCCTCTTATGGTAAGTGGGGACACTAAGCCTAGTGGATCGAAGCATTTTGAAACTTCCGCAAGTAAGACTCTCTTGGTTACTTTATTGGGCATGCTGTAGTTATTAGACTTTAACGATAACAAGTCTCTCTCTGTGTCCCAAGTCAGTCCCAGCACATTACTATATTTAGACACTTCAACTCCAGGGTTGTCTTTATTAATTTGAGCCCTTAAACTGGACGAATTACTGTTCCATTCCCTCAGGGGCATATTTGCACCTTGCATTATTTCATTAGCCCCTTCATATATGCTCATTAGTTCCTCTTCAGTAGACGTCACCCCCAGGAAATTGTCCACATAAAGTTGTTTACCCATTACTCCACTCAGTGGACCACCCGTACGCTTAAGGTGTGCATTTATCGTTGCCTGGAGTAGGAACGGACTGGAGGTAGCACCAAACAATACACTCCTGAAGCGAAAAGTCTTCAGGGGACTAAGTGGGTCACTAGGATTCTCGGGCCATAAGAACCTAGTGCAATCCCGGTCAGCCTTCTGCAGACCCACTCTCAGGAAAGCTTTACTTATGTCCGCCGTAAAGGCATAATTCTTAACCCTGAAGTTTAATAATATGTCTCCCAGTTTTTCCGTCAACGACGGACCTGTCATCAAACACTCATTCAAACTAGGTACATTTTTGTTACTCCTGGCACTACAATTAAACAATCCTCAGAGGAGTGGTCTTAGAATCCTTCTTCACTCCGTGATGTGGCAAATAGTGACCATAAATCTGGGCTTGCTCGGGAGGTACCTCCTCTATGAATTTATTATTTAACTGCTCATTAATTATTTCATCGTCAGCAGTCAACAGTTCTGGTGTCTTGCTCAGTTCGTGGAGCTGAGCCTTTAATTGTCCATACGCCATCCGGTAATTAGTTGGTAGGTCTGGATGGTTCAGCTTCCACTGAAGTCTCACCCAGTATTGTCCAGATTCAAATTTAACATCCTTCTGGTATTGTTCTTGAGTAAAGGAATCATCTGGACTTTCTTCATTTACATTGATCCCTATGCTGTCCAATTCCCATAATTTATACACAGGTTCAACTTTATCCTCTATTGAAGTATATTTATACTGGGGTGATATTTCATGAGTAAGACACACCGTAACTGTATTTATGGCTTCCTCCAGTCATTCATTATCAGTACGAGGAAGCCTGCCATACATCACGTGACCTCCTGCGGTCCTTAGAAGGGTGACTCCGCATTTCTTTGTCATACCCTTTACAAAGGTGGCATAATGGTCACTACCAATCAAAATATCTATTGGCCCCACAGAATCATTATTTACACCAGAATGTGCCAAATTTACCTTACTTGAAAGCCTTTCAGTAGCATTAGCAAGCCCTATTGTAGATATTTTCTCTGGGAGCCTATCCACAATTACGGCATTAATACGTTTTCTCTCATTGCCCAGCCTGACAGTTACATAAACAGTGTCGTATGACTGGGTCTTCTTATTCGAGAGAAAGCCAGATAACTTGAGTATAGCAAGATCTCCCATTTGTACCTTCATCCCATTAATGTAATTACGTTTTATGAAGGTACGTTGTGATCCCTGATCCAGTAATGCTATTACAGTTTTGGATTTACGCCATTTATCATTAATCACCACATCCAACACAGGTAAAGCTACCTCAGCTAGGCCATCATTACTGACCTTAGCTGCAATCTTTACGTTGGCTACTGTTGTGTCCGGGTTATTATCACTATCAGTACTATTGTTACCATCATTACGATTAGATCTGCCCTTACACATAGCTATGTGGTGTCTTCCCTTGTTACACTGATAACAATGGTACAAGTTAGCACGCCAATCCTTTACATTATGGTTTCCTAGACACCTGATACATCTAGCAAGCTCTTCCAATCTTTCCACTTTAACATCCCATGAATTATAGGCATTACAGTTCTTAGAGAAATGAGTACCGTTGCAGAAGTTACAATCTCTCCTTTCTTTGCCTGACCTCTTATCAACTGGGCTACCCTTATTGTGGTACTTCCTCCTCTTGCTTTGATGTGGAGAACCACTATTACTGGCCCCTGTCACTTGATATGTGCCTACGTAACCCCGTTTAGTAGGTGACTTATGATTATTGATATTGGGATAAAGTTTCCTTTTGTGGAACTTGACAGATGCACTGGGGTCTGTAGACGTGGTATTCCTAGAGGTAATGGGTTGGCTGGTCTGCAGTTGGACAATTAGCTCCTACAGGCCCACTCTTATTTCTTCCAACCCGAAGTAACCCTTGTGATATCTGTTAGATAGCCACTCTACTGTCTTGTGGTTCAATTTATTCTGAATCAAGGCACTCAACAACCACTCTGCTCCCTCCAGATCATATTTATTACTCAAGGTCTTAAGAGTGCTTTCTAGTTTGATCCTAAATTGCTGTAAGCTGTTGCGGTTGTGATCTGGAGTCTTCAAACTAGCCAAATTAGCTACTAGATCCAGCCTACTTTGCTCCAAGTTACCGTAAGTGACCTCCAACAAGTCAACTGCCTCACTATAGGAGTCATCTACATTTGGGAATGCTTGTATGAGAACATGCGCATCTCCCCTTACTTGTCCCTTTAAATAGCATAATTTGGTAACACTTGCAAGATCACTCCTATCATGTACGACTGCTTTAAAGATAGACCAAAACTCCTTCCAGTTTTCTCCCGGATTAAACACAGGTATGCATAATTCTGGGAGTTTTGGTAGACACCTCTGATTTTCCTTACTAGGTTGACCAACAACATTGTTTACACCCTTTACCTTCTCCAAAGCCTTAGTTTTGCAGGACACAATGTTGTCCTCCACTTCATAATATTGATCCAGCAGCTGCTCCCTTTCAGCATCATCTGCACAATTCACCAGAACATCGCTCTCACAGTCCTTATACCACAATTTACATAACTCATATCTACTTTCTGAGGCATCTAGGTGTAGCTTTAATTCATCACGGTTTACCGTTTCTTGTCTCATTAACTCCATACACTTGTTGTATGATTTAGTAACATGACCCTTCCGAGCTTGTAGTGACGCTTTCTTTGCTTTGGCATCCATGGACTTGCCAGCCGCACTAACTTTCTCAGACCCAGACATGGTTAGGGAATTAATACTCACCAATTATACAACTTAAGTAGACACCTTGTGAGAGTAATTCTTGCACTTTACTCTTGTATAAATCCTAGCTCCCAATGTGCTACTAATTAACTGGGCTAATTATCATCCACCACACGACCGATTAAATTTGTGTACCCTATACCCACTTTCTTCAATCAGTTACTTAATTATTAAGTAATTAATTCAATTAATTTTTCACTGATTGCATCCAGTTCAGGAAGGACCAGCAGGCAGATGTGGAAAATTTTATAGGGGTGATTACCTTTATGTACCTCAGCATTATATACATACAAGTAATCTCATTGGGAGACAACCCTATATTGTTTACCGTAGTCACCCCGTGTAGATATGTGAGAAAACTCCACCACCCCTGGTCACCGGAGGTGGGCCTTCGACCTCACAATCTTATCCATATCTATCCGAGACCAGTATAGATTGGATAGCACCCACAAGTACGGCGCTACTAATTAATTGTGGACTGTATAGATTATATTAGTGTAACTAAATGAAGGGGGGGTAGGTTACACATGGATATATCCATCAAAAGAAAACCATTTGTATATAATCCCAGCACTTACCAGATGTTCTCTGGGGTTCACTTGATGCAGCTGGATCACACATAACCTATCCAATTACAACATACCTAACTGTCCAGTATCAGTCTGCTATAACTAGAAGGGTTACTTAACTGTGGGTGATTGATACTCCTTATTTCCTCCATTCACCATCTCATTTCGATGTTCTGCTACACCGACATGGTTCTTATTCCAGCAGGACAAGGTATCCGTTGGTTTGTCCTGGTTTAGAAGTCGTGACTCAATAAACTTTACTTTCCTCATGACGGGAACAACGTGGTCTAACGTGTTCACTCGGAGCAAGGCGACTTATTTCACTTCACGCATTCTCTTAACTTAACGTTATTATCATTAATTACATTACAATTCATAAGACGATTTAATGTCTCATAATAATTATACACATTAGAGTGTTGACGTGTACTTGGCTCTGTGAAGACCTGTTTGCGCGCTCTCTAGAATTGAAGCAAGATGCCCTCCATCGAGCAACTTTACCAACAGCTTAAGGAAGAATTGAGGTTGGCGAATTTGGAAATTCGGCGATTGACCGAGGAGAACAAGAAGATTCGTAGTAGTCCTCCTGTTTTGAGTCCTCAGGTCAAGAAGGGAAACTGGTCAGTGGCTGGACAGCAGGGAAAGAAGTTGACGATCAAGAAGACGAATGGAAAGGTAGAAACGATGAAGAAGAAAGAGACTGCCGTGGAAACTGTTGTGGAAACATCCAATACATTCTCAGTGCTACCCGACGAATGTGAGTTGACTACTGGGAACGACACGACGAAAGACATTAAGGAAGGTAAGAATATTGTTGTTGTTGGGGATAGCCAAGTTAGGTATATGGATAGGGCGTTCTGCTTGAAGGACAGGAGTAGGAGACAGAGAGTTTGCTTTCCTGGGGCTGGGATGGAGGATATTGTTAGCCGTCTGGATGACATCATGAGAGGTAATGGGAGCAATCCTATTATCTGTCTCAGTGCTGGAGGCAACGATGTTGGCAGACGTAGGAGTGAGGACCTGATTAGCAGGTATAGGTCAGCAATAGAAATAATTAGAAGTAAGGGTGGGAACCCTCTCATATGTGGTATTTTGCCAAGGAGGGGAGTTGGAAGTGAATGGTTGTCCAGGGCAATTGGTGTCAATTGCTGGCTGGACAAATACTGTAAGGAAAATGCGGTAACATTCATTGACAACTGGGACCTCTTCTATGGCAGAAATGACATGTATGCTAGGGATGGGGTTCACTTATCTAGGTGTGGGGTGGGAGCACTGGCAACTGCAGTGGAGGGAGCAGTTAGGACTTTAAACTAGGAATAGTTAGTGGTATGGGTTTTGGCAGGAAAACAGTGAAGTCCCAGTGTAGTAATATTACGAGTTCTAGGGGAACTAGTAATAATAAGAACGAGATAGATATTGAAAAGCCAGGGACCTTGGGTGATAAAGACGGTAATAGGTTTAGTAGAAAAATAGAAATGAGCAGGAAGGGTAAAGAGAAAGGAGAGTCTTTCAATGTTTATTATGCTAATTGCCGTAGTGCTAGGAATAAGATGGACGAGTTGAGATTAGTTGCTAGTGTAGGTAACATTGATGTATTTGCCTTAACTGAGACGTGGTTTAATTCAAAAAGTCGGGACATGCCTGCGGAATGTCATATTCAGGGTTTTAAATTGTTCCAAGAAGATAGAAGTATTGGGAGGGGGGGTGGGGTGGCATTGTACGTCCGAGATCGCTTGAACTGTTGCATAAAAACGGGTATTAAGTCTGAAGTAACACATACAGAGTCTGTTTGGATAGAATTTTCAGAGGGGCATGAAAAACTGATTTTAGGAGTGATATACCGTCCCCCTAACTTAGATAGGGACCAAGGGAAACTACTATGGGAGGAAATTGTTAAGGCCACAAGGCACGATAATGTAGTAATTCTAGGAGACTTTAACTTTAGTCATGTTGATTGGAATTTCTTGACTGGGAATTTAGAATCGTACGACTTCTTAGAAGTATTTCAGGATTGTTTTTTGAAGCAGTTTGTGACAGAACCTACAAGGGGAAATAACCTGCTTGACTTAGTTATGGCAAACAATGAATCCCTTGTTAATAATTTAGAAATTTCAGAGGAACTGGGTGCTAGCGACCACAAATCAATTACATTTAGCATTGAATGGAAGTACGATAGTAGCGATAACTCAGTAACAGTCCCAGATTTTCGCTTAGCAGATTACGATGGGCTTAAAGAACACTTATCATCTGTTGACTGGGGTAACGAAGAGAGCTATCAATATGACAGTTTTCTGAACACTATACATGCTGCTCAAAGAGCGTTTATCCCATATAAAGAAATTAGATCAAATAGAAATGACCCAAAATGGATGAATAATAGGCTCAAATATCTACTAGGGCATAAGAAAGGAATTTATAGGCGTATCAAAAGAGGTGAGGGTCATCTTATGAATCAGTATATTGACATTAAGAGGGACATTAAAAAGGGGATAAGAAAAGCTAAAAGGGACTATGAAATTAAAGTTGCTAGGGATTCTAAAACTAACCCAAAAAGTTTTTTCCAGGTCTATAGAACAAAAGTTAGAGATAAGATAGGTCCCCTTAAAAATAACTATGGGCACCTTACTGACAATGAGAATGAAATGTGCTTGATTTTAAATAATTATTTTCTCTCAGTTTTTACACAGGAAGACACTAACAATATTCCAGTAATTAATTTTTACAGTGGGCTAGAAGAAGATAAATTATGTAACATCACAGTCACTAGTGAGATGGTTGTGAGGCAGATAGACAGACTGAAGCAAAATAAGTCGCCGGGTCCTGATGAGGTTTTTTCAAGGGTTCTTAAGGAATGCAAAATGGAACTCTGTGAACCATTAACTAATATTTTTAATTTATCTCTTCAAACAGGTGTAGTGTCTGATATGTGGAAGATGGCTAATGTAACTCCTATTTTTAAAACAGGGGACAAGTCGTTACCGTCAAATTACCGCCCAATAAGCCTGACCTCAATTGTAGGCAAATTACTAGAGTCAATTATAGCTGAGATTATAAGAAGCCATCTCGATAAGCATAGCTTGATTAATGATACTCAGCATGGATTCACAAGAGGCCGGTCTTGTCTAACTAATTTATTAACTTTCTTCAGTAAAGCTTTTGAGGCTGTTGACCACAATAAAGAATTTGATATTATTTACTTAGATTTTAGTAAGGCTTTTGATAGAGTTCCGCACCATAGACTGTTAAAGAAAGTGGCAGCCCATGGCATTGGGGGAAAAGTGCTCTCGTGGATCGAGTCATGGCTCACTGACAGGAAGCAGAGAGTGTCCATAAATGGGGTTAAATCCGAGTGGGGATCTGTAACAAGTGGCGTTCCACAGGGATCAGTCTTGGGCCCGTTGTTGTTTATAATATATATCAATGATCTTGATGAGGGAATTACTAGTGATATGAGCAAATTCGCCGATGACACAAAGATAGGTAGGATAATTGATTCAAACGTAGATGTTAGGGAACTTCAGGAGGATTTAAACAAACTCTATTCTTGGTCAGAAAAGTGGCAGATGCAGTTCAATGTAGATAAGTGCAAGGTTCTGAAGCTTGGGAGTGCCCATAACCCTAGTACTTATAAATTAAATGATGTAGAACTTAGCCATACAGATTGCGAAAAGGACTTGGGGGTTATGGTGAGCAGCAACCTTAAACCAAGACAGCAATGCCTAAGCGTACGTAATAAGGCAAATAGATTACTGGGATTTATATCAAGAAGTGTAAGCAACAGAAGTCCAGAGGTCATACTGCAGCTTTATACATCATTAGTAAGGCCTCACCTTGATTATGCAGCTCAGTTCTGGTCTCCGTATTACAAAATGGACATAAATTCGTTAGAAAACATTCAGCGTAGGATGACTAAATTAATACATAGCATCAGAAATCTTCCTTATGAAGAAAGATTGAAGACTCTTAAGTTACATTCACTTGTTAGACGAAGAATGAGGGGAGACCTGATCGAAGTGTATAAGTGGAAGATAGGTATTAATAAAGGGGATATTAATAAGGTCTTGAGGATGTCTCTCCAAGAGAGAACCCGCAGTAATGGATTTAAATTAGATAAGTTTAGATTTAGAAAGGACATAGGAAAGTATTGGTTTGGAAATAGGGTAGTTGATGAGTGGAACAGTCTACCTAGTTGGGTTATTGAGGCTAGGACTTTGGGTAGTTTCAAATCTAGGTTGGATAAGTACATGAGTGGGAAGGGTTGGATTTGAGTGGGACTTTCACATCAGAGCTTATTTCTTGGGTAGCATTGAAAATTGGGTTGGGTAAATGTTTTGTTAGTGGGATGAATTGTAAAGGACCTGCCTAGTATGGGCCAGCAGGCCTCCTGCAGTGTTCCTCCTTTCTTATGTTCTTATGTTCTTATGATCACTCCATTAAGATCTGAGACCGATGAGTGATGATTAAACCAAGGGTAATTTTCCCCGGGACACAGTCCATGGCGATGAACCAGTCACCCGGTCCTACCCATATTCACTCATTTTCCCACTCTATTACGGTGTTCCCGTAAATCATGTTCCCTCACTCTCCACCAGGAACAGTTACGACACTTCCTATTATGAAATGAGGCCTATATTAATCCTTAGGCCGCCGTGAACGCCAATTTCCTGATCCCATGTTTCACAGCTTCCTCACTACATTAAAAAAACTGCCGCCTCCTCGTGCCCCAGCTCGACCTATACCCCCGCACATCTGCGCAGGCGCAGCGGGAACCCAGTTGGTTCCATTCAAAATACAAATACATTTTGACCCAAATCAACACATTAAACACTTATTAGGCACTATAGCTTCGGAAATTAAATAATTTCAACAGGAGTTATATGCGAGTAAAGGGCCAGGTATTGTGCAACATGTAATAAACTTACAAACTTTATTTTTTGCACAATAAAGATAAGATATTTACAGTGGCTGCACATTGTCAGAATATTGTATTATGATTGCTTATTAGTACCAAGTCCCAAAACCACCTTTTGTAGTGCCACTAACTTGCACCTTCCTGCCAAATGCAATTTTCAGTATATATATATATTTTTCTCAGCTGTTTTTTTGGCTATGTTATTGAAACTTACAGATAATATGTTTCATAAACACGTCTTTATGTACTCCAAAAATGAAAGAAATCGGATGAAAAAAAATATATTAACATCTTGACCCCCTTGAAGGCAGCCAAGGGTGTATGCTTGGTGGGAGGATGTGGAACAGTCTTGGATGCTTGGTGGGAGGATATGGAACAGTCTTGGGCCCCAGACACTTATTGTGTTCTCTCTTATTGTACCAATAGCACCCCTAATTTTCATTAGAGATATTTTGCACTGCCTGCCCAGTATTTTGCTTTCACAGGGAGTGACTTCCGTGAACACATTATGGACCATTCTAGGAATGATCCGTACAAGTCAAGTGCTTCCAAGCATTCCCGGTAGTTAAGATTATTGACAGAACTTATACATGCAGTAAAGATTCTCTGTACATTCTCTAGAAGTGCAATTTCACCTGCTTTGAATGGGGATGTTAATGTACAGCAGTATTCCAGCCTAGAGAAAACAAGTGATTTAAAAAGGGTCATCACTGGCTTGGCATCTCTTGTTTTGAACATTCTCACTAACCATCCAATCATTTTCTTCACAGATGTGATCGTAGCACAGTTGTGATCCTTGAAAGTGAGATCCTCAGACATTACCATTCCCAGGTCCCTCACATTACTTTTTTGCACCATTGTATAGTGCATGCAGAACAAACCTATACACAAGATTTTGGTGCATGCGTTTCTGCCATAGGAAAAATGGGTGGAGCTTGTGTAATGGAGCCCATCTTACTCCAGTGTTCCCCCCATCATGCCACCGCTTTATTACGGGTACCAGGAGGAGAGACGGAATCAGGATGGAAGATTTACACATCAAACAGGATATTGCTGCTCTAAACGTACGTCTTGATATGCTGAAGAAGAGGCAATTCTATGCAATGCAAGAACTCTATATACTAGACAGAGAGCATCCTCCTCAAGTTGCAAATACTACTGACTATATCAAAGAATGACTCTTGCACAGAGGCTGCGTCGTTTCTTCCAACAGGATGATTACCAACGACCAATGATCTTGAGCAACCTCCCAGCAGATGAAGATGACTGAGTAACACCGGAGCCCTTCTATGTCTACTAAGAATATCATCGCCCCTAATTATGGAGATATCTTATATAACATTTCTACTTTCACATCTACTATTGTAAATTCGCTATATTTACTATGGCGGGACACCACCTCTCTTCTCCCTCCCATCCTTTTCCCACATTTTTATCCTTACCCATCCTTCTTCCTTACCCTTCTTACCAAAGCTCTGGTCGTAAGTTCAAGATCAATTTCCACCTTCAGTGTTCTGCCAGAGCTCGGTGAGGAACGAGGTTTATTACATTGTTCCTCTCTGCCCCTTTTTTCACTCGACCACGAACTTTGCCACGCTATATCTCCCCTCCAAGTTGTCAGATGGGTCGAGCTAAACTTTCAATTGCAGAGAAGACCTGTGCACTCACCCTATTAGAGCAAGGCATGTCTTCGATACATGTAGCAGACCTGAAGGTGACGAGGATGGCAATTTACAACCTCAAGGGAGCAGCTGCTTCACTCCCACCTAGCACTGTACCACCCAGGAAGCTGGCTTCTGGGACCCCCAGGATCTGATAACACTTCCCTCTTCAGGATCTTGTCTGTGCGAAGAGATATCTTTTCGAGGGCCCCAGAGCCCAGCATCCTCACCGAGCTCTAGCAGAGCACTGAAGCATGGCATGGTGAAGAACACTAGAGCAAGGCGGGCTCCAGTACACAAGCTCTGCCCATTTTTCCTATACATCAAAATCTCGTGTATAGAAGATTTTTTTTTGTATTGGACAAGTATAGATTTGTTTTGCATGCATATGATTAGAGTTTGAAGTATACTCAGTTTTAATTTTTATCTCCTCCAGTTTTCCATAACGGTGTAGTTACATTATCTACATTGAACATCATATTGTTTTCTGCAAACAGACACTTCTGGGTCTATCCCTTCCTTCATGTCGTTCACATATACTAAAAATAGCACTGGTCGTAGGACTGACCCCTGTGGAACCCCACTCGTCACAGGTGACCACTTTGACACCTCGTCACGTAGTGTTGGTGACCCAGTGCATGCAGCAGTGCTGATGGTCCAGTGCATGCGGCAGTGTTGGTGGCCCAGTGAATGCGGTAGAGTTGGTGGTCCAGTGCATGCTGCAGTGTTCGTGGTCCAGTGCATGTGGCAGTGTTGGTGGTCCAGTGCATGCGTCAGTGGTCCTGGCCCATTGTGGATGGTAGTGTTGGAGACCCAGTGTGGGTGTTACTGTTTGTGGCCCAGTGTGGGTGGTAGTGTTAGTGGCCCAGTGTGGGTGGTAGTGTAGGTGGCCCAGTGTGGGAGGTAATGTTGGAGGCTTGTCCCTAATCTTTCTTCTGTATACCTGAAAGAACACTTTTTGGTTAGTCTTCGAATCCCTTGCGACTTTAGCTTCATAATCCCTTTTTGTTTTTCTTATTCCTTTTTTATATCTCTCTTTAATGGAATATATTGATTTCTTAACTGCACTTCCCCACTTTTGATACGCCTATATATGCCTCTCTTTTGATCATTGAGATGTTTTAATCTATTGTTTATCCATTTGGGATCATTTGTGTTAGATCTTATTTCCCTACTCGGGACAAAAGTCATCTTGGCAACCAACTGTAACTACCTGACACATAGTAAGGTCGTCCCAGTTTATCCCACCCAGGTAATTTGTTATAACCATGAAGTTGGCCAAGCGAAAATCTGGGACAGCAACTTGATTGCAGTTATCTGGGTAATTCTATGATATATTGAAACTATGTGGTTTGTGATCATTAACACAACATTTTCATATATAGACGCCTTATGAATTGCATAGCAGCCTACCGCACTCCCTATCAAGGTTTAGGGGCCTATGAATCACACCCAAAATTAATTTTTCACGACCTTCGAGAAACTGTTGCCAAACAGATTCTGTATCCGATGTTTCTAATCTTACATCTTGTCTGTCAAAACAGTTTAAATTATCTCTGATATACATCGCCACTCCACCACTCTTGCTGTTGACCCTATCAGTGTGGAATAGTTTATAAACCTCTATGTTCCATTCAGAAGGCATTTCTCATCTTTTTATCCATCTATCTGTTGGTGGTATTGTTGGTGGTCCAGTGTATGCGTCAGTGTTGGTGCTCCAGTGTGTGTGATGTTGTTGGTGGCTCGGTGTGGGTGGTAGTGTTGGTGGCCAAGTGTGTGTGGTACTGTTGGTGGCCCAGTGTGGGTGGTAGCGTTGGTGGCCCAGTGTGGGCGGTAGTGTTGTTGGCCAAGTGTGGTGGTAGTGTTGGTGGCCCAGTGTATGATACTGTTGATGGCTCAGTGTGGATGATAGTGTTGGTGGCCCAGTGTGGGTGGCAGCGTTCGTGGCCCAGTGTGAGAGGTAGTTGGTGGCCCAGTGTAGGAAGCAGTACTCGCCTGATTGTACTCACTTAATTGTACTTGCAAGGGTCGAGACTCAGCTCCTGGCTCCGCCTCTTCACTGACCGATACTGGGTCCTCCCTCTCCCTGCTTCACGAGCTTTATCATACCTCGTCTTAAAACTATGTATGGTTCCTGCTTCCACTACATCGCTTGCCAGACTATTCCAATTCCTAAGAACTCTGTCGCTGAAGAAATATTTCCTAACATACCTTTAACTCATCTGAATCTTCAGCTTCCAATTGTGACCCCTTGTTTCTGTGTCCCATCTCTGGAACATCCTGTCTCTGTCCACCTTGCCTATTTCACGCATTATTTTGTATGTAGTTATCATGTCTCCCCTGACCCTCCTGTCCTCCTGTGTCGTCAGACCGATTTCCCTTAACCTTTCTTCGTAGGACATTCCCCTTAGCTCTGGAACCAGCCATGTTACAAACCTTTGCACTTTCTCTAATTTCTTTACGTGTTTGACCAGGAGTGGGTTCCAAACTTGTGCTTCATACTCCAGTATGGGCCTGACGTACGCAGTATATAAAATCTTGAACGATTCCTTGCTGAGGTACCAGAACGCTATTCTCAGGTTTGCCAGGCGCCCATATGCCGCAGCAGTTATCTGGTTAATGTCTGCTTCTGGCGACGTACTCGGTATTATACTCACTCTTAGATCTTTCTCCTTGAGTGAGGTTTGCAGTCTTTGGCCTCCTAGCCTATACTCTGTCTGCGGTCTTCGATCTTCATGATTTTGCATTTGGTGAGGTTAAATTCTAGGAGCCAGTTGCTGGACCATGCATCCAGCCTGTCCAGGTCTTTTTGTAGACCTGTCTGGTCCACATCTGATTTAATTCTCCTCATTAAGTTCACATCATCTGCAAACAGAGACACTTCTGAGTCTATCCCTTCCTTCATGTCGTTTACACAAGCTGTTATCGACACAACATCTTACTAAGTAAGACACATGTGCAACAGTTAGGTATCTCTATTTCAAAACGTTTCGCCTACACAGTAGGTGTGGAGAAATTTTCTCCAGGAGGGGGGTATCAGCCCCCTTCAGCCCCTTCAGCCCCTTTCAGCCCTGAGGGGCCCAGCCCTCTCAGAAGGGGCAAGCGTCTTGTTTACTGCTACAGCGAGTAATTGATCACAGATGCCGTACGAGTATGCGACGTGGTCAACTGACCGACGCTCCTTGCAGTGTTGCAGAGTGTATTTTAATAAGAGACAGTACATCTTTTACTTTAGCAGGACAATTAAGGTAAATCCTGCTCCCACTTTATTACCATGGTAAAGATAGTGGACATTGTTGTCTATGCTTAAGACAGCAAGAATCAAACATTCTGCTTTGCATTATCGAGGAAGTGGCAAGGAAGCAAAAGTACTAGGTCAGCTTTTTTTTGTGCTAGGGGAGTAACGGCGTGGGGTGCTGTGGCGTCTTGAGATTACTTTTGACTCTACTGAGAGTGACACTGACGCCAGGATAACCAACAAAGAACGATCTGTGCGTTAGTGTCTCATAAAACACAATAAACACTTAAGAGAAGTGTGATCAGCTTCTTTAGTGATAAGATTGTGAACAATAAAGACAAATCTTGTGGAACATAGTGTATCAGTGTGCGTATTCCTAGACTATGGAAGACGTGGACATCCAAGGACACTTCAGCTTCTATCAAGTCACCGATACCTGTCGAAGGTGTGAAGAACATCATAGCTCACGCTACAAGAGCAAGGTAGGTTACGAATTTCTTGTAGTATGGGGGACTGCGCAGTTCTTGAGTCGCAAGGAGTTTGTAATCAACCTATAGTCGGCAGTAAGGGGCGGACTTTTGAGTCCACACAAGTAAGTTTGTCAGCCATCAGTGAATGAAATATGCTGACATAACACCCCCTAGGGGTAATTTATAATCTTACAAATTATAACTCTTTACAGCCCATTAAGAGATGACTTCGACAGTTTCTCAAAACCTCGTCTGCAGGGGCGGCTGTGCAGGCGATGAGTTGTCTTTATAAGTTAAATTTTCACTGTTTAAACTTAACTGGTAATCCCATTTCTCAACAGTAGGCTTGCACAGTCAAGTACAGAAGAGTAAGCACAATGGGCGCCTGTGATGAGCAGTGTCCCACAGGGACCCTGCTTGTCACAGGTGCCCATTGTGATACCTCATCAAGGACCATGACTCGCTGTTGCCTCCCTGTTAGGTATTCTCTGATCCACTGCAGAGCCCTTCCTGTTATGTGCCTGATCCTCTAGCTTCTGTACTAAAATCTTGAGATGAACTGTATCGAAGGCCTTCTTGCAGTCCAAGAAAATGCAATCAACCCACCCCTCCCTCTCATTTCTTACTTCAGTTACCTTGTCATAAAACTCTATTAGGTTTGTGACACAGGATTTACCTTCTATGAATCCATGCTGGCTGTTGTTTATAATCTTTTATCTGCTCCAGGTGCTCCATCACTCTCCTCCTGATAATTTTCTCCATGACTTTACATACTATGCACGTCAGTGATGCCAGTCTGTAGTTTAGTGCATCATTTCTGTCTCATTTCTTAAAGATTGGGACTACATTTGCCATCTTCCATACTTCAAGTAGTTGCCCAGTTTCAAGGGAAGTGTAGAAGATTTCGGTTAGTGGCACACACAGTGTCTCTGCTCCCTCTCTAAGAACCCACGGAGAGATGTCCGGTCCCACTCTCTTTGAGGCATCAAAGTCATTAACGAGCTTCTTCACCTCCTCCTTAGTTGTGTGTAATTCGTCCAACATTTGTTGGTATATCCATTGTTGGTGTACCCCACTGTTTTGTCTTCCCAGTGTCCCTTCAGCCTCCATATAAATACTTTCTGAAATCTCATGTTGAGATCCTTTCATACTTCTTGTTCATTTCTTGTGAGCTCACCAACTTCTTTCTTCAGCCTGATTACCTGGTCCATGACTGTTGTCTTCCTCCTCATGTGGCTATAAAGCAGTGTCGGGTCAGACTTGACTCTCGATACTATGTCGTTTTTGTACTGCCACTGGGCCTCCCTCCTTATCTGTGCATATTCGTGTCTGGCTCATCAACTAATCTCTTTATTTTCCTGAGTCCTTTGTCTTCTGTACTCTTTCCATTCTCTAGAGCACTTAGTTAGGTTAGGTAAGGTTCGTCAGGAAACAGGACAAATGTTTCCTGACGCGGGTCTTAGTCACATGATGACCCGCCTTTGGAGCTTTTGGTCATCTGACCGAGGCCTTCCGCTGGCTTACCGGTCCACCCCTTTAAAAATTATGGTTATTTATAACCATTGTTGAGCACTTAGTGTTTGCCTCTCTACACCTTCGGGTAAACCAGGGGCTTGTTCTGTTCTTCCCATTATTTCTGTTATCCTTGAGAACAAACCTTTCCTCTGCCTTCTTGCATTTTGTTGTTACGTAGTCCATGATTTCGTTTACTGACTTTTCTGCCAACTCTCGCACCCACTGAACCTCCTGTAGGAAGGTCCTCATACCTGTGCAGTCCGCCCTTTATAGTTCAGCTTTTCCCTTTCTACTCCTGTTACCCTCTCCACTTGTAGCTCCATGATGTATTCAAAGCTCAGAACCATGTGGTCACTAGCTCCAAGGGGCCTTTCATATGTGATGCCCTCAATGTCTGAGCTACTCAGGGTGAACACAACGTCCAGTCTTGCTGGGTCATCCTCCTCTCTCTCTCTGGTAGTGTCCCTAACATGTTGGTGCATGAGGTTTGCCAGTAACAGATCCATCATCTTGGCTCTCCATGTTTCAGGACCCCCATGTGGCTCCAGGTTTCATCAATCAATCTCTGTGGTCGAAGTCACCCATAACCAGTAACTTCGCTCTACTCGAGTGAGCCCTTCTTGCCACCTCAGCTAGTGTGTCCATCATTGCTCTTGTGGAGAAATTTTCTCCAAGAAGGAGGTATCAGCCCCTTTCAGCCCCTTCAGCCCCTTTCAGCCCTGAGGGGCCCAGCCCTCTAAGAAGGGGCAAATATCTTGCTTACTGCTACAGCGAGTAATTGATCTCAGATGCAGTACCAGTATGCGACGTGTGGTCAAGCGACCGCTGCTCCATGCGATCCAGTGTTGCAAAGTGTAGTTTAATAAGAGACAGTCCATCTCTTACCTTAGCATGACAATTAAGGAAAATCCTGCTCCCACTTCATTATCATGGTAAAGATAGTGTATATTGTTGTCTATGCTTAAGACAGCAAGAATCAAACATTCTGCTTTGCTTCATGGAGGAAGTGGCAAGGAAGTAAAAGTACTAGGTCAGCTTTTCCTTTTGTGCTAGGGGAGTAATGGCGTGGGGTGCTGTGGCATCTTCAGATTACTTTCGACTCTACTGAGAGTGACAATGACGCCAGGATAATCAACAAAGAACACTGATCCATGCGTTAGTGTGAACAAAGTATCTCATAAAACACAATAAACACTTAAGAGAAGTGTGATCAGCTTCTTTAGTGATAAGATTGTGAACAATAAAGACAAATCTTGTGGAACATAGTGTACCAGTGTGCGAATTCCTAGACTATGGAATACTATCCAAGGACACTTCAACTTCTATCAAGTCACTGATATCTGTCGAATGTGTGAAGAACACCATAGCTCATGCTACAAGAGCAAGGTAGGTTACGAATTTCTTGTAGTACGGGGGCCTGCGCAGTTCTTGAGTCGCAAGGAGTTTGTAATCAACCTATAGTCAGCAGTAAGGTGCGAACTTTTGAGTCCAAACAAGTACGTAATTTGTCAGCAATCAGTGAATGAAATATGTTGACATAACACCCCCTAGGGGTAATTTATAATCTTACAAATTATAACTCATTTCAGCCTGTTGAGAAATGATTTTGACAGCTTCTCAAGACCTCGTCTGCAGGGGCGGCGGTGTAGGCGATGAGCTGTCTTTCTAAGTTAAGTTTTCCCTATACAAAATGTATAAGCTTAGCTGGTGATACCATTTCTCAACATTTTGGTCGTGCTCGAACCGGGAAAAGGCCACACTGTGGTCCAAATATGTTGTACTACAGTGTACAAATAACCTACGAGCCAAGATCCTTCGAAAAAAGCTGTAAAAATAGTGTTTTACAATATAATCAGTATAAATGAGTCCCTCCAGACTCAATCACAGAGAATGGGCAGCCAAAAGAAAATGGGCACTCACCCAGCGTTCACCCAAAGAAAACGGGAGCTGAGTGAATCATACAACAAGAAAACTGGGGATGGCACCCGGCATCCACTGCTCCCAAGCTCGAAAATCGCTGACTACGGCAACAACAACCCAACTGATGTTCGATTTGTCTGAGTGTATATACATAGTGTTTATAATGTTTATAGACAGAGATTAAGAGACAAGATTGTGTTAAAGTTTGTTTCTTATAGATATGCCTGTTATATTAAAGGAACTTATATATAAAGTGTAAGCTTTCAAATACATATTAACAGTGACATTTATATATGTCAGTAATATTCACGTGTGATTTACAGTTATACAGTGACATTTATAGTGTATGGTGAATGAAGTGTATAACATCGTTATTTACGATTAATCATCGTGGTCAGGCTGACGCAGAAAACTCAATCCATAAACACCAGCCATATGTACTCTGTACCCTTCATGGTCATTGACCCTGAGGTTAAGCTTAGTAGGTCAGTAGTGCCTGACTCGATTATTGCTGACTTAAGCATAACAAAAACTCAGCTGTTTATAGCAGTACAGTGTTTTTTAAACACTTTAAGTGTGGTGCTAGAATTTTCAATATACCATTAAAATGGCTTGTTTGAAAACTCAGTTTCAGTCTTTACAGACTAAGATTACACAATTAGAAAATCTAATTTCAGTCTGAATAGGATTAACTCAAGATACAAACATAGATTTTGATGATCTTGAGGTCAAATTTGAATTACTTACACAACGTCTGAAAATAATTAATTCAGACTATACTGATTATGAAAATAAATTTCTTGAATCAGATCCATCTGAGGATGAAATTATAAATGTTTTGGATACTTTTAGTAATCAACAATTAAGGTGGACAGGAGAACAGGCTATCTACCGCAAAACTCCGTCACAGAGACCTACTGTAACTAGTGGTCAAACACCTGTTACACTTGTAACAACAACAAGTGTCCCATTACCAAGCTTACCTACATTGTCATTACCTATTTTCCAAGGTCATAATTATAAAGAATTCATTAGTGGTTTTCAATCCACAGTAAATTCATGAACTGACATAGATGAGATTGCTAAGTTCAATTACCTTAAATGTCTTGTGAAGGGAGAACCCTATGAACTGATTAAGTAATTTCCGGTGGTTAAAGGCAATTATCAAATAGCCTTACGTGTCTTAGCAGACAATTACTTTGATGCTGACAAGGCCAGAGTTAGACATGCAGTCTTAATATCAAGCTTGAAGCCACCCAAACATTGTTTTTCAGGCTTACAGTCATTTAGAATCACATTAGACAATAGTCTCAGATCTCTAGGTGCTAAATATGACCTAAGACAATGTGATTAATTTATCAGTGGTATTGTACAAGATAAGTTGTCTCCACAAACTATTGAACGATTAAATATTATGTTCAATAAACGCTATTTCACTTGTGAAGAAATTAGCAATAGTTTACAAACAATAGTTTCATGCATGCAAACTGTCACACATAAACGTACTCCAAAATGTGTACTTTGTGATGGAACACATTGGGCACAGTAATGTATTCAATACACATCAATGGAGGCACGTAAACAACGTGTTCATCAGCTGAAAAGATGCATGAAGTGTTTAGGTGAACACAAGGGAGGAAAATGCTCACTGAAGAAGTGTTTTAAATGCAAGGGTATGCATCATGCAGCATTATGCCCAAATACTTTTGCTGAACAACAGAAGACTTCCACAGAATCAGGAAGTCAACAAGCAACAGCATTAAATGTGAGAGATAAGTTTAAAGCAACTGCTCTCCCGATAGCTCGAGTTGAGTTATCTAATAAATTACACAAAACCAATGTGCTAACACTATTTGATCAAGGCTCACAAAGATCCTTCATAAGAAGAACAGTGTTGCAGAAACTGAATAAACAACCCTATGCCAAAGTACAGTTAGATATAGCTGGTTTTTTCCACAATTCTGGTAAACAGACATATGACCTAGCCAGAATCACTGTTGGTCTAGGAAACAGGAAAAAGACAGTAGAAGCTGTGGAAGTAGATGATTTGCCTAAGTCTGTGCAGATCCAGGGATTAAAAGAAACAGTTGCAGCACTGAAAGCAGCTAAGATCAAGTTAGCCTGTCCTGACATACAGACGGACACAATTAGTCCAATTGATTTAATCATTGGAAGTGATTATTATCACTGTTTTGTGCAAAATATAGTAAGTAAACATGATGTTCACTTGCTGAAAACAGCAGGAGGCCACATGATATGTGGTCCCATTCCCTCTCAAAGTGGGAAAGAAACTGATATTGATTCAGTGGAAAATGTACTAGTTACGAGAATAACCGCTGATCATGTACCACAGCAAAAATTATCATTACTGGAAGAAATGAATGAACCAGTTGATAAGTTGTGGGATTTAGATGCGATAGGTATTGATGTAAATAAACCAAGCCCACAAGAGTCTCAGACTTATAACCAATATTTGGACACTGTCAAATATAAAGATGGACAGTATTGGGTTAGGTTATCATGGAAATTAAATCCACCACATCTGCCTAGCAATTATCGCATGGCTTTCGGACAGATGAATGCACAAATACATGAGCTCAGGAAGAATCCAGAGCTACTGACTGTCTATGATAATATACAAGAACAGTTGGACAATAAATTCATTGAGGAAATAGTCGAAGACAAGTTGAAGACAGACGCTCATTATCTCACGCACCATGGAGTCAGAAAATATTCTGAAACCTCTCCACTACGTGTTGTATATAATTGCAGCGCACGTGCAAATAAAAATGTAGAAAGTCTTAATGATTGTTTGATGACCGGACCCTCACTAACTGAAAAGCTTGGAGACGTGCTTATGAAATTTCGCACAAACCCATATGCCTACACGGCTGATATTTCCAAAGCTTTCTTAAGAGTAGGACTACAAGAAATAGATAGAGATTATACTCGATTCTTGTGGCCTGAAAATCCACATGATCCTCAAAGTCCTGTGAAAACTTATCGTTTCAAATCAGTATTATTTGGTGCAACATCCTCTCCATTCTTACTAAATGTAGGTACAAAATTAGCTGTCTATCTCAACAAAGTACTTGATCATCTCACTATTGAGAAAACCGTGATCTGGAGTGATAATGAAGCAGTTCTCCAGTTGTTAAGAAATAATAAGAGTAAGTTGGTCTATGTACAAAACAGAGTAGCAGAAATAAAAGAGATGCAGAGAGATTACCTCTTTCTCCACATCTCTACCCAAGAGAATCCAGCTGACATGTTGTCACGTGGTGTCCCACTCAAGAAATTTGTGGATAATAAATTATGGCTCCACGGACCGAACTGGCTCTCTAATGGAAATAACTGGCCTCAGCAAAAAGCTCACATTATGCCAGAAGAAACAGTTTGCTTGAACACAGCAGAAATAAGTTGTGTAAATGCTACAGACACAACATAAATTGTAATTGGTGGATCTAAATACTCATCTTTGTGTAAACTCTTAAGAGTTTACCCAAAGATGAATAATAAAACCTGATTATGAATGTCTTGAACCCATTAAATACTGGGTGAAACTAATACAGAAAGATGTTTTCTCAACAGAATATAAATTTCTAGAAACACAAGATAAATCCCCAAAGAAACCTGTCATGATTAATTCTTTAGGACTTTATCTCGACTCAGAAAAGATTATAAGATGTCGAGGAAGAATTCATAATTCTTCACTACCTAAAGAAGCCATACATCCAATATTGATCCCCAAGAATCATTGGCTAACAAAACTGATTGTTCAAAACGCCCACAGTAACGTGTTACACGGTGGGGTAGCTGACACACTTTGTCATATACGACAATCCTACTGGATACCTCAAGGTCGACAAAGTGTGAAAAAACAAATAAAGGACTGTATTACTTGTCGTCACTACGATATGCGAGTATGTCAGTATCCAGGTCCACCTCCATATCCCTCTGAAAGAGTTTGTCATATCACTCCATTTGAGGTGACAGGTGTAGATTACACTGCACCAATAATTTTAACCAAAACAGTTGACAAAGTTCCTATCAAGGTGTACATGTTTGTTCACTTGTGCTACAACTAGAGCAGTACATCTAGAAGTAGCCACTGGCATGTCTGCTGAAACCTTTATCAAATTATTCAGAAGGTTTGCAGCCAGAAGGGCATGTCCCAGACTGATGATTTCAGATAATGCAACGAACTTTGTTGCTGTTGCTGCTTATATAAGCAAGATCTTTGATCAACCAGAAGTACAACAGATGCTGAATCAATGCAGTTGTCGTTGGAGATACATTCCTCCTAAATCTCCATGGCACGGCGGATTTTATGAAAGAATGATCGGAATTGTAAAACGTTGTTTAAGGAAGACTCTTCATCGTCAAAGAATCGACTTAGAAGAATTCCGTACAGTTGTGACTGAAATAGAAAATAGAGTCAACAACAGACCTCTAACTTATGTTACCGATGATCTAGACAATTTAGAAGTGTTAAGTATATCTCATTTACTCCATGGCAGAAGGCTCGAACCTGTTCCTCCCATGAAAGAAATCATAGAGGATCCTACTTATTTCGAACCTGAGCAACTCAGACGTAAATTCAAACACCTTAATAAAGTGATTGAACGTTGGGAGAAAATTTGGCGAGAAGACTATCTCACCTCATTGAGAGAACACTTCTATGGAGCTGGTGTTCCTGAAAATCATAAGTCCTTAAGACCTGGTGACATAGTGATTATTGACAATGATGGTCCGAGGTCCCAATGGCCACTTGGAAAATTTGTGACCATATATCCTGATGCAAATGGAATCATCAGGACAGTTGATGTTTTAAACAAAGGTGTAGTGAATAAGCAGACAAAAAATAATCTAGTGCTGTTAGAATTACACAGTGTTGAAAACAAAATTCGCACTTCTCCAGAAACCACACAGACTAAAGCTGTTCAGAAAAGACAAGCAGCAGTGGTGGCGAGTTAGAAAATCAAATTAATGTTAAGTGATGAATAGTTCACCTGCAGTGAACCACCGCCGCCCCCCAGTGTGGAGAAATTTTCTCCAGGAGGGGGGTATCAGCCCCTTTCAGCCCCTTCAGCCCCTTTCAGCCCTGAGATGCCCAGCCCTCTCAGAAGGGGCAAATATCTTGTTTACTGCTACAGCGAGTAATTGATCCCAGATGCAGAACCAGTATGCGACACGTGGTCAAGGGACCGCCGCTTCATGCGGTCCAGTGTTGCAAAGTGTAGTTTAATAAGAGACAGTCCATCTCTTATCTTTGCAGGACAATTAAGGAAAATCCTGCTCCCACTTTATTATCATGGTAAAGATAGTGTATATTGTTGTCTATGCTTAAAACAGCAAGAATCAAACATTCTGCTTTGCTTCATGGAGGAAGTGGCAAGGAAGTAAAAGTACTAGGTCAGCTTTTCCTTTGTGCTAGGGGAGTAACGGCATTGGGTGCTGTGGCATCTTCAGATTACTTTTGACTCTACTGAGAGTGACACTGACGCCAGGATAACCAACAAAGAACACTGATCCATGCGTTAGTGTGAACAAAGTATCTCATAAAACACAATAAACACTTAATAGAAGTGTGATCAGCTTCTTTAGTGATAAGATTGTGAACAATAAAGACAAATCTTGTGGAACATAGTGTACCAGTGTGCATATTCCTAAACTATGGAAGACGTGGACATCCAAGGACACTTCAACTTCTATCAAGTCACCAATATCTGTTGAAGGTGTGAAGAACACTATAGCTCATGCTACAAGACCAAGGTAGGTTACAAATTTCTTGTAGTATGGGGGACTGTGCAATTCTTGAGTCGCAAGGAGTTTGTAATCAACCTATAGTCGGCAGTAACGTGCGGACTTTTGAGTCCAAACAAGTATGTAATTTGTCAGCAATCAGTGAATGAAATATGCTGACATAACATCCTCTAGGGGTAATTTATAATCTTACAAATTATAACTTATTTCAGCCTGTTGAGGAATGATTTCGACAGCTTCTCAAGACCTCGTCTGCAGGAGCGGCTGTGCAGGCGATGAGCTGTCTTGCTAAGTTAAGTTTTCCCTATACAAAATGTATAAGCTTAGCTGGTAATACTATTTCTCAACAGCTCTGTTGCAATCATCATATTCCTCTCTTGGCCTCCTGCACTTTTGTGGTGGGTATACATCACTGCAATGACTACCTTATGTTCCTCTGACTGAACTGTACCTACTATGTAATCCCTTTCTCCAATCTTGCCCATTTCTTCCTTTTCTTGCTAACCCCACCGTTTTTAATTAGCAGTGCAACTCCTGCTCCTCCTCTGCTCCTTCTGTCTTTCCTCAGGATCTGATATTCTGGTAGGAAGATTGCATCTGTTATTGTCTCAGTGAGTTTTGTTTCTGTGACCGATATGATGTCTGGGGACATCTTGATTTTTTCATGCCAATCCTCACATTTATTCGTTATTCCATCCGTGTTTGTGTACCAAACCTTTAACTTCTTTTCTATAACTGTGGTCTGGGGAGAAACGTGGGTTAGGGGAAGCAGGTTCCCTGGCAGGGGTCTATAGGGGGTTGCTGTAGCTGTGGGGTCTGTGGTGTGGGGGTAGGAACAGAGGGTCTATGGGGGGTTTCAGTGGGGGTAGGGATTGTGGTGAGAGGGATGGGGGGAGAGGGCCTATGAGAGCTTACAGTGGGGGTGGGGATTGTGGTGAGGGGGGTGGGAATAGAGGGTACAGTTTGTGGGTTGCTGTGGGTTACTGTATGGTTGGGGGTTGTGGTGAGGGGGATAGGGGGAGAGGGTTCATTGCGTGGGTTGCTGTTGGTTTCTGTGGGGGTGGGGTTTGAGCTGAGGCGGATGTGTGGGTTACTGTGGGTTTCTGTGTGGGTGGGGTTTGTGCAGTGTTGGTGGTCCAGTGTATGCGGCAGTGTCGTGTTCCAATGTGTGGCACTGTTGGTGGCCCAGTGTGCGTGGTAGTGTTGGTGGCCCAGAGTGGGTGGTAGTGTTGGTGGTCAAGTGTGTGTGGTGCTGTTGGTGGCCCAGTGTGGGTGGTAGTGTTAGTGGTCCATTGTATGCGTCAGTGTTGGTGGTCCAGTGTGTGTGGTATTGCTGGTGGCTGAGTGTGGGTGGTAGTGTTGGTGGCCAAGTGTGTGTGGTACTGTTGGTTTATTTATTTATTTATTTAGTAATTTAAGCATACATACAGAGGTACAAAAAATACAGGTAAGAGCAGCATGCCAAAGCCACTTATATGCATAGCATTATGGGCTGGCTTAAAATTAACTTAAGATTAACTAAGCAATGATGAAATCCGTGATAAAACATTATTGTAAACAGATAACTATAAAGCACAAATGAGTATTACAAAGACAGGTCATATGGTTGCATGCATTGCTGTACATTCAGTCGAATGGAGTATTCTGTTAGGTAGTGTATTTAAAAAAATAACAAAGTTAGATTGGGTCCTAGGTTTAACATTTGTGTGATATAATTGTGAGTAACATATAGGATTTACAATTTATAAGGTTCAGTTATTCAGTATTTATTTGGTTTTGAGTGAGTAAGTGATCTTTGAGAAGAGACTTGAATTTATAAACAGGTAGTGTTTCTTTTATATTTACAGGTAATGAATTCCAGATTTTAGGGCCTTTTATGTGCATTGAGTTTTTGCATAGCGTGAGATGGACACGAGGAACATCAAAGAGTGATCTGTGCCTTGTGTTATGGTCATGTGTTCTGTTGAGGTTGGCAAGGAGATGTTTGAGGGGAGGGTTAATATCAGAGTTAAGTGTTCTATGTATGTAATAGGTGCAGTAATAAGTATGGATGTTTTGTATGGTGAGTAGGTTGAGTGTTTTGAATATTGGTGGAGTGTGCTGCCTGTAGTGAGAATTTGTTATCATTCTAACTGCAGCCTTTTGTTGGGTAATTAGTGGTCTGAGATGGTTAATTGTTGTTGAGCCCCATGCACAAATTCCATAGGTGAGATAGGGGTAAATAAGAGAGTGATAAAGGGCCAGGAGGGCTGACTGTGGAACATAGTACCGTATCTTCGATAGTATGCCTACAGTCTTGGAAATTTTCTTAGAAATTTGTTGTATATGTGTATGAAATTTGAGTCTATTATCAAGGTGGATTCCTAAGAATTTTCCCTCTGTTAGCTTTGTGATAGGTGATCTGTTTATCGTTATGTTAAGAGGTACATCTGTAGCTCTGTTACCAAACTGAATGAAGTAGGTTTTGTCAATGTTTAGTGTAAGTTTGTTAGTCCTCATCCAGGTAGATATTTTCTGAAATTCGGTGTTTACAGTATTGGCTAGCGTGACCGGGCTCGGGTGAGAGAAGACTTATGTAGTGTCATCTGCAAAAAGTGTGGGTTTGAGTAATTGCGAAGCATTTGGTAGGTCATTTATGTATAGGAGAAAGAGAAGAGGGCCAAGGACACTTCCCTGTGGGACACCAACTGTAATTGGTTGAGCGGAAGAGCTTGCCCCATTTGCATACACATATTGGCTTCTGTTGCTTAGGTATGACTTGAGGTAGTTGAGGGAGTGCCCTCTAATACCATAGTGTGACAATTTTACGTGGAGCAAGTCATGGTCAACTATACCAAAAGCTTTACGTAAGTCAATGAAGATCCCCAGTGGGACTTCTTTTTTCTCTATTGCAGTGTATATATGTTCTAGCATGTGTATAATAGCATCATTAGTATTTTTATTAGGCCTGAATCCAAATTGGCAGGGGTTGAGAATGTTTTGGGAGATGAGGTAGGAGTAGATTCGTTTATGAATTAATTTTTCGAAGATTTTTGAGAGAGGGTGTAAATTGGATATTGGCCTATAGTTATTCAACTCTGTTTGGTCTCCTCCTTTATGGATCGGGGTGACCCTTGCTATTTTGAGAGCTGTAGGGAAGGTGGAGGATTCAATGGATTTGTTAAAGTGTGTTGCAATGATTGGTGATAGTACTTGTGACACTTTTTTGTATATAAAGGGTGGTAAGGTATTTAAATCTCCTGCCTTGTTTTTTAGTGTGTTGATAATAAGGGAGACTTCGTATGGGTTAGTCGGAGCTAGGAACAGTGTGTTCGGGTAGTTGCCAGTGAGGTAGTCATTTGGTGGGGTATCTGAGCTTGGGATTTTATTGGCAAGGTTTTGTCCTATAGTGGAGAAGAAATCATTGAGTCTGTTTGCTGTTTCTGTTGGTGGGAGTTGGGGTTCATCCGATTTTGCTAATTTTATTTCGCTATTTCGTGATATCTTTTTTGTTCCCAGAATTTCTGATAGGGTTTTCCAGGTCTTTTTTATATCACCTCGTAAGTTGGATAATCTGTTCTCATAATACAGTTTTTTTGCCCTTATCAGGCTGGTTAGGATTGACGAGTAACGTTTTGTTTGGTCTCTGGTTATGTGACCCATTCTGTACTGTTTTTCATATCGGTGTTTTGTATTTATGGATTTGAGAATGCTGGGTGTTAGCCAGGGACTGTTCAGTCTCTTAGCTGTCATCTGTTTAGTTTTTTTAGGGCAGTGCTTGTTATAGATGTATTGGGTCTTTTTTAGAAAATTATTAAAACATTCGTCAATATCTGTATAGATTTCTAGCTCAGTATGCCAGTCAATGTTTGTTACTGTTGTTGTGAAGTTATTAATGGATGCCTCATTGTGAAGTCTGAAGGTGACTTTAGTAGTGTCTTGGGGTATTTTACCAAGAGTTGTTATGAGGAAAGTTGGGTAGTGCTCTGTGGTATTATCTGTAATTATGCCTGATTTTAAAGGGGATATGGTGTTGGTCCAGATGTGGTCAAGTAGGGAAATACTAGTCTCTGTAACTCTTGTAGGTTTTGTTACTGTTGGTAGCAACATGCAGTTACTCATTGTGTTTGTGAATTCAGTAATGTGTGGGTCCTGGTCTTGCAGGAGATTTATATTGAAAGTCACCTGAGAGTAGTAAGTAATCTTTGTTCATGCGTGCATCAGTTATCATACTTCCTAGGTTTTGACTAAATTGGCTAATGTTTGATTGTGGAACTCTGTAGATGTTTATCACTGTGAGAGGTTTTTGTAGGTATTTGGATTTGAATTTAGCTATTATATGTTCCCCATGTTCATCCCTTGTGCAAGTATTAGTGATACATTCTAGTTGGTCTGAGTAGTATATAGCTGTGCCACCCCCTTGTTGGTCTGGCCTACAGTTGTGTATGGCTGTGTAACCAGGAATGGCATTGACATCTGTAGTATCAGGCTTTAGCCAGGTTTCAGTTAGTGTAATGATGGGCATATTGGCATGCAAGGAATTTAGTAATGCTAGGTCATCGTAATGCTTGCTTAAAGATCTGATATTGTAGTTAAAGATAGTTATGTTGTTGTTGACTCTGAGAAGTGCCTTTGATTGTTCTGCTGTGTAGTAATTACAGTAACTGTTTGAATCATTTAAGTCATTAAATAAGAGGTTGATATCAGGATCAATGCTTGTAATCATAAGATTTGTAGTGAATCTATAGTTAGAATTAAGTATAAAACAAAGTAAATATTCTAAAGCTAAAAAAATAGCACCTGAATTATTTAACAAATGTAAAAATAATGAGCTAAGGTAGTTTTTTAAAGCTAAAATAAAGGAGGCAATATAAAAGGGACTAAAATAATTTGTGGTGAACAAATGAAGTGATGATCAAATAATGGAGCTTGGGAATATGATAGTAGGTAGTACTTTAAAGGTAATTCTTTAAAGTTAGAATTGTAATATAAAATTATAATATAAAAGGGACTAATATAAGTTGTGGTGAACAATAAAGTGGTAATCAAAAAATTGCACTAAGGTCTAATATAATGACTTTTGTGGAGTCTATGTTTTGAGCTAGAATGAGCTATAGTACAACTAGATTTAATCTAATAATATAACAATACAAATTAAAAATAGCACCAGTCTCTCACTAGTAATTGCAATATGGTCTAATATAATGAATTTGGTACTGACTATAGTACAACTGAGTTTAATCTAATAATATAAAAAAGGCACAAGACTCTCTATTGTAATTGCACTAAGGTGTTATATAAGTTGTTTACTAGAATTAGAGTATAACTAGATTTAAATTGACAAGATAAAATATACAAGGTAGCAAAAGAATAAAAAAAGTAGAAACAAAAAAATATATGAGGTAGTTGGTACTAGTTAGCAAAAGATAGTTAAGGGCCTTGAACAATAATATAATTGAAATATACACTAATTGCACACACAATATAGTCACTAAGATATGAAAACAATCTTAGAGTAGGAATTATAATATAAACTTATAATATAAAAATACAAATTGAAATGGTACTTGCAATTGCACTAGAGTCTGGTATAGGTTGTTCACAAGATCAGGAGTATAACTAGATTTAAATTGACAAAATATAATTCACAATTAAAGTACCAAATGAAAAATAGTAAAAAATAACAAGGGTAATGTCTTGGTTATAATATGATAGTAAGATGGTAGACAGGTACACAGGTACACAGGTACACAGGTACAAAGGATAATATAAAGGTTGGAGTTGAATATACAAACTTGAAAATTTGGCAACAAAATGTTATGGGAAGTATAAAATAATGTTTAATGTACAAAAGTAAAATTTACTGGTAGTAAATATGGTGTTTAATAAAATTTTAGTAAGTAATAATGATTACAAAAAAGTGAAAAAGTAATGTTTATTTCATTCAATATTGCACTGGTAGTTATACTAGAGGTTATATGGCAGCACAAGGTAATTAAGAGTACTCTAAGATAGTAAATGTGGTATTAAAACAGGTAAAGGTAATTTTTTTTTTTCCATAAGTGTTCAATCTTGATACCTATGAACTACGTTTGAATCACAAACAAAAATACTTTGGTGACTCACAGACTTGATTGAACAGTAACAGGGAAGGGATAAAACATGCATGCATACACATGTACACACACACACATATATATATATATATATATATATATATATATATATATATATATATATATATATATATATATATATATATATTATATATATACACATACATATACATACATATATGCATGTTTATATACCCAAATATCTGGACCTCCATAACACAATCAAAAACAAAACTAAGAAAACTAGTGACTCAAGAATACAACGAGTCTTTACACAAAGGAAGCATCAAAAACATAACAAATATGTAAAGGCACCCCAGTCATTTTGTACACAAAAGGTACAATAAGTAACCCTAACCCCTGAATCTACAACCACACATCCATAACAACTAAAAAATATTCATGCCCAAACTCATATTCACGCAACTCACCCCCCCCCAAGAGACGAGCCAGCTATTGTCCACTGACCTACACGACAACTTATTCGGCATGCCCGTATATTTATCACAGATTCACAAGGGTTTCAAGAGTGAGCCTTTTATAACCCTCCGAAAAACCCTTATCCCACCTCCTCCCATACAATTCCCTATTCCTACACATTTTACGATAAAACGTTATTGCAAGGACACGCCTTCTCACCTCACTGACCCCTTTTCCCCGCATTACCCACGAAATATAAATGTAATCCATGATAATATAATCTAAAGCCCGTTCAACATCCTGGTCTAATCCACCGATGTCGAGACTTAACGCACGCAGGACCTGCACTCCTCTGCCTCCCACCCTCTGTACCACCCTACCCAACCAACTCCTGACATCTTCTAAACCTTCGCAAAAATAGACAACGTGAAAAGCCGTGTCTTCCCCACCACAAAACCCACACCCGCCTCCCTCCACGACTCTTCTGGATCGTAGTATTGCCCCTGACGGCAATATACCATGTAAAAAACGAAACATGACTTTACGCACCCTAGGCCGTAATTTCAACTTGCTAAATCGGTGCCATATATTTTCCCACGAGTACATGGGGAACAAACCTTCTACTGGAGCTGCGCACGTACCCCCTAGTAACCTACTTAAAACCCTTATGCGAATGTTCCTCCGTTCCTTTACCATCAACAAAGCTCGTAGTACAATCTCACATTCCCTTAACTCCATTCCCCAATACCACTTTTTCACCCTCGTATATACTTGGTCCATATTTCCCGCCATCACACCCACACGCCAAACCTCCCACTTTAGAAAAACACATTTCACCCTACGCTTTAAGTCCAACAATCCTAAACCTCCTCGACGTACAGGTAACATAACAACCTCACGTTTTAACCAATCACACCTCGATCCCCACAGAAAGGTAAATACTCTTCTCAATATTCCATTGATCGCTGTTCCTGTAATTGGGAATACAGCCGCAACGTGCCACACCTTACTATACAATAAAACGTTAACAACGATCACACGTTGGGCCAGAGTGAGATGTTGGGGCCTCAAAACACCCAGCCAACCAATGACCTTTTCCAACGTCCTTACTGAATTTTCCTCCCGCGCCACATCCAAATCGTCTCTATAAATAATACCACAAATCTTTAATGACATCGCAGTTGTGTTAACCACGTTACAGCTCACCATTCCACCCCCTTTCCAGGTACCCAACCCCATGATCATCGACTTTTCACTATTTACCTTCATACCCGTGGCACGTTCAAACACACGCACAACATCTTCCAACCCTTTCATAGACATTCGTTCACACACCAAAACAATCGTATCATCCACATAACCTATTAATGCCGGCCAACAATCCCCTTCCCCTACCCCACCCCCACCCCGGGAACTAACTGTGCTCTCAACCATCCTGTAAAAGGGATCCTGAAAACACGCAAATAAGATCTGTGACATAGGGCACCCTTGTCTTAAACCTCTACCCATCTCAAAGTCCGTCCCCATACACCCATTTATTTGTACCCTCATCCTTGCCCCCTTATACAGCGTGTTTACCCACCCAACTATTTCTTCTCCATAACCCTGTCTCCGAAGAATACTCTGCAGTGCACCCCTTTCCACTCTATCATAGGCGGCTCGCCAGTCCAAGGCCAGTAAAGCCGCCCCCTCCCCTCCCCCCTTTGACTCCACAAAACTTCTTATAAGCCCGTGACCTTCTAACATCGACCTGCCCGGCAACCCATACTGCGATGGCGAAACGACCCTCCCCACCACGCATTTTACCGTATTACCCAAAATTTTTGCAAAAACCTTATAGTCTGCACAGAGCAACGATATCGCCCTATACTTCCCAAGGTTTGGCTGCCCTTTGCCTTTCGGGACCAACACCACAACTGCCGTATTCTGCTTATCCCCTAACGTACCCTTCTCCTTCATACAATTTAATAATCTTACCATGAACTTCCCAATCAACTCCCAATGCTGCAAATAAAATTCCACCGGCAAACCATCAATACCCGGGGACTTGCCCTTCCTCATTCCTTGTAAAGCAATTTCAATTTCCTCCTCAGTAATAACCCCACCCAAAGCCTTCCTATCACTGTGACCCAAAATGCACTTAGCATACATGCACACCTTACTTAATTCCACTTCATCCACGCCACTACTAGTCCAGTGTTTTTTATACCATGTATCCGCATATGCACTCATAGCTTTTGTGTTTCGTATCACTTGACCTGCTCTATGGATTCCCATCGTCTCATTTACCTCCAAGCTCGGGATTACCGTCAGCGCCTGCTTTTGCTTTTGTTGTCTCAACACACACGCGGATGGCCTGTCTCCCCACAAAACTTCTTCTAATCCTGCTTGCACCCACACCGCTTGAAACCGCTCATTATGCAACGTTCGCAAGCTCTCTTTTATGTCTACAATCTCGTCCATGGGGTAAACACCACCAACCGATCCCTGCCCATAACAACTTCGTAATCGATCCTCTAAATAATTCGCTAGCCCATATTTTAAAGTGTTTATACGCCTACCCTCCCTCACATAAAAGGACTTTATCCTTTCCTTTGCCACCGAGTCCCACCACGTTACAATGACTTCCACCTCCTGAGCTTCCCTTGAAAGCTCATTCCACAGCATAGAAAAACCCTCCAACCCTTCCTCATCACTTAACACACTAATATTTAATTTCCAATAATTCTTATAAATTTCGGCCATTCCCTCCCACCCTACCTCCACTACAACTGCCCTATGATCTGACAAGACCGTCTCCACCGTATTAAAAGACTTTACAACTACTCCCTGCGAAATATACATTCTGTCTAACCTTGCAGCATATCCCCTTCTGATAAAAGTATGTTCTGTTTCCCACACCCCTCCCCCAAACACATCTCGTAACTTAACATCCCTCAACAAATCTCTGAGAGGTGCAGACACATGCCCAGCCCCTTTGGGTTCGACGTCAGCCGCCCTTATGACACAGTTCCAGTCACCCCCCCACTATCGCTACTTCCGGAAGACCACGCAAAAAATAAACAAGGTCCTCACACACAAAATCCGTTCGAACCTTCGTGCCATTCTCCGCAGGGGCATAGACACTTACCAAGGATACACGCTTTCCCATCCAAGTCCCATCCACTCGCAACACCCTCTCCCCACCCCCCTCACATCTCTGCAACACAAACGGGCTCGTCTCTTTTATTAAAAGACCCACACCACCTTTCAAACGGATAGTTGGCAGGGTCAGTACTGTATAACCTGCAACCTGCAACACTTCTCCTTCTTTGAAATTGTGTTCTTGAAGGAAGAGAACATCAATTCTATGTTTGCTAAGAAAACTGCTCAACCAATCTCTCTTTAGTCTAGTACATAAACCGTTAACATTAGCAGTCATACACCTAAGGCCTGTTATATTTTCCACCCTTTCCTCTTCTCCTCCCGTGGTTCACCACTTGATTTGTTACGTCTATGTGTCTTCTTTACAGTACCTTTCCATTCGCCTCCCTTCTTGCGATGGCGTCCCTCATGACCCCCCCCTCCCCACCCCTCCCCTCACCCATCCTCTCAGTTTTTTTCCCAGTCCTCTGTGCCGGAGTCAGTACGTCATCCGAATCTGACGTAGCTGCCCGTTTCCTCGTAACGTTCGTATCCTCCATGTCAAGATCCGAGGAAGCCTCACGGTGTACCTCAACATCCACCTCACAATGAGGTATGAAGTCTCCCGATGTCCCAGTCTCGTCGTCCTTCTGCGGAGTCTCATATTGTTGACAATCCGGACTCAGAAAGTCTCCAGCTACGTCTTCCGGAGACGGAGCTTCCACCACTTGCGGTGACAAGGTCCTTAAAACTTCGTCTAAATCCTCACCAATACTCAACACGTCATGCCGGGGTACCAATCCAGTAGATGGTATCGGCAACGACTCAGGTGCAGGCAGCTGAGGGAAGGACTCACTCTCATTTCGAAAAGCCTGTTCCACCATCTCACTCCACAAACGACCACGCCCTTCCTCTGACGAACGATGCTCACCTTCATCACGTGTGACTGGGGCTACTTCTTCTTGCACAGGTTTGGTCACGCATCTGTTCTTTTCGCATGCCGGCGCTATGTGGTCATACTCTCCACAAATGCGACACGTACGCCGCTGTCCAGTATATAAAACCATTACCTGTGTCCTAAAATCTTGAAGATACACATATGACGGTATGGGTTGACGCAACGTCATCTTAAGGCTGAATGTACCTTCTGGCATACCTGTGTAGGCACCCATTATCCACTTACCCTGCTGGGCAGAATGCACAGTTCCATATTTCTCAAATACGTTTCTGATGTCAGCTTCGTTTGCCTCGAAGGGGACATTCCTCAACTTTATCCAGGTATAATATCGAGACACGTCCACCAGTCTCACACGCACTGCAGGAGTAACGTCAAAACACACATCTTGAAAGCGCTTAACCACCGATTCATAAACTGTCGCAGCAAGCAGTTTCACAAATACTCTATGCGCTCCGTTCAGCGCTACCCCATACAATTCACCATCTTGTATGCCGTATGTCTCCCTGATTATCTTGGGTAAGAGTATTTGAGCTGAACTTGGTGTAATCGCACCTCGAAGCAGTTCAATACCAATAGTATTAACGCGTCTGCGATAACAAACCGCCATCTTAACACCAGTAATTTCCCAGCGGTGTCAACAGAAACACAACAACACCTCCTCGTACCACTGCTGTCAGGTTACTGAGGAGCGTCAGGCAAGGGGGTCTACACAGCCCTAGAGCGATGCAGACAATGGAAAAGGTAATTAGACAAGTAATGGTTATTAAATGTCAAAAATGTTAAGAGTAAATTGAAATTATAGTAAAAATGACAATTATTAATTTTAGTAAGTAATATCAATTGATAGTATTTAAAAAAATATGAGGTAGTAATATGGACAGAGAAAGTATCAATTCATTGGTGGCCCAGTGTGGGTACTAGTGTTGGTGGTCCAGTGTGTGTGGTATTGTCCATGGCTCAGTGTGGGTGGTAGTGTTAGTGGCCCATTATAGGTGGTAGTGTTGGTGGCCCATTATGGGTGGTAGTGTTGGTGGCCCAGTGTGTGTGGTACTGTTGATGACCCAGTGTGGGTGGTAGTGGTAGTCGTCAAGTGTATGCGTCAGTGTTGGTGGCCCAGTGTATGCGGCAGTGTTGGTGGCCCAGTGTAAGAGGCACTGTTGGTGGTCCAGTGAAAGTGGCAATGTTGGTTGCTCAGTGTAGCAGGCAGCGTTGGCGATAGTGTTAGTGGCCTAGTGTTTATGGGAGTGTTGGTGATCCAAAGTGGCCCAGTGTTGGTGGCAGTGTTTGTGACCCAGTGTGAGCAGCAGTGTTGGTGGCCTAGTGTGGGTGGTAGTGATGATGACTATGTGGGTGGTAGTGTTGGTGGCCCAGTGTGGGTAGTAGTGTGGATCAAGGATGACTGAGGGGAATGAGTGTGCAGCTGAGGTGGGCAGTAATTAAGGTGTCAGGTGTCTACGTAACTACGAGTGTAGTTAACATGTTAGGGAGTGTGGGGCAGTGAAAACATGGGTAAGTGTGGGCTTGGGAATGTGGGAGTGGACCTGCGAGGGAGTTGCTGTGGTAGAATGGACTGGGGTTGTGAGCAGGGGAGTGTTGCTGGGTGAACACCGAGGGTACTGCCACGGATGGGTGGGGGGGGAGGGTGAATAAACAGTTGGTGTCCGCTGTAGTGTGTGGCTGAGGTGGTACTGGATACATATAGTATGTGTATCAGACGTGTATGAACAGTCTCAAGCACTACTGTGTCTCAGCTCTCACTTGTGTGTGATAACCTCCTCCCACTTTGTAACTTAATAAATGTTGATTGTAATATATTAAAATATCCACCACTCACCACCCTCACCACCTACCATCACCACCCACAATCACCACCCACCATCATCGCCCAACATCATCTCCCACTGCCACCTTCACCACCCCCCATCACCACCCACCGTCATCATCATCCACAGCCACCATCACCATGCACCATCACAACCCACCACCACCACCATCACCACACACCATCACCAGCCACCGCCATGATCACCACCCACAATCATCACCCTCCGCTACTATCACCACCTACCATCACCACCCACTGCCACCTTCACCACTCATCATCGCCACGCACCGCCACCATCACCACCCACCGGTACCATCGCCACCCACCAACACCCTCACCACCCATTGCCACCATCACCACAAAACATCACTACCTACCGCCACCATCACTACCCACCATCACCACCCAACGCCACCATCACCACACACCATTGCCCACCGCCATCACCACGCACCATCACAACCCACTGCCACCATCATCACGCTCCATCACCACCCACCGCTATGATAACCACCCACCATCATCACCCACCGCCATTCTCACCACCCACCATCACCACCCACCACCATCATCACCACTCATCATCACCCACCGCTACCATCACCACCCACTGCCACCATCACCACCAACCGCCACCTTCATCACCCAGAGCAACCATCACCATGCACCATCACAACCCACCCTCAGCAGCCACCGCCATTATCACCACCCACCATCATCACCCTCCGCTACCATCACCACCTACCATCACCACCCGCTGCCACCTTCACCACTCATCACCACCCACAGCCATCACCACCTACCATCACTACCCACTTTCACCACCCACCACCACCAACCACCATCACCACCACCGCCACTATTGCCACCCACCACCACCCTCACCACCGATTGCCACCATCATCACCCATCACTACCCACCGCAAACATCACCACCCACCATCATCACCCATCGTCACCGTCTAACACCCTCTATCATCACCCAGCACCACCATCAACACTCATCATCACCACCTACCATCATCATCCACCACCACCATCACCACACACCATTATCACCAACCACCACCATCACCACGCACCTTCACAACCCACCGCTATGATCACCACCCACCATCATCACCCACCACCACCATCACCACCCACCATCGTCACCCACCGCCACCATCACTACACACCATCACCCACCACCATCAACACTCACCATCATCACCCACCACCACCATCACCACCCACCATCGTCACCCACCTCCACCATCACCACACACCATCATCACCAACCGCCACCATCACCATGCACCATCACAACCCACCGCTATGATCACCACCCACCATCATCACCCACTGCCACCATCATCACCCACTGCCACCATCATCACCCACCACCATCAACACTCACCATCATCACCCACCACCACCATCACCACCCAACACCAAAATCACCACCCATCATCATCACCCACCGCCACCATCACCACCCACCGTCATCACCACCACCTCACGACACAACCACCCACTGTCACCACCTCCAACCTCTACACCTCCCACCCAATGCTGTCACCACCCATCGCCACCACCACCCACCATCACCACCCAACACCACCTTCACCACCCACCGACACCATCACCACCACCTTCACCACCCACTATCACCATTACCACCCACCACCATCATCACCACCTACCATCACCACCCACCTCCCACCACCACCAGCACCACCCACGATCTGCACCCACAGTCACTGACCGCCACCGTCGCCACCCACCGCCACCCTCACCAGCCACCGCCACCATCACCACCTACCAGCATCACCAACACCACCCACCGCCAGCATCACCACATACCATCACCACCCACTGCCACAATCGCCAGCTACCACCACGCTCACCACCTATTGCCACCATCACCACCCAGCATCAAAATCCACAGCCACCATCAACACCCACCAACCATCACTCACTGCCACCATCACCATCCACCATCACCACATGCCGCCACCATCACCACCCACCATCACCACCCACTATCATCACTCACCGTAACCATGACCACCCACGACCACCATCCATCACCACCCACAATCATCACTCATCATCTCCCTCTGCCTCCATCACCACCCATCACCACCAACCGCCATCACCACCCACTGCCACCACTACAATCTCCTCCCACCGCCACCCACCGCCACACCATCGCCACCCACGGCCACCATCACCACCCACTGCCACCACCTCCAACCTCTATCACTCTCACCCAATGCTGTCACCATCCACTGCCACCACCACCTTCACCACCCACTGCCACCATTACCACCAACAATCACCACCAAATCACTATCACCACCAACAATCACCACCAAATCAACATCACCACCAACAATCACCGCCAAATAACCATCACCACCCACCGCCATCATCACCACCTACCATCACCACCCACCCATACAATCACCATCATTCGTCGCTCAACCTCTGGGACGAGCGGACCTGAGCTGAGCCTGCCCTCTGCTGTCAGCCGGTGACAACTTGGTTTTCTCAAAATGGCGCAGCAGGCAAGAAGAAGGGTAAACACTGTCGGCATAGAAGTGGTGCGTGGGGCTGTGCATGCCCACTCAGCTCAAGTTTTATTACCTGCCATCATCAGGGACACATACGGCATTGCCAACGAAGAGCTGTATGGTGTAGCCTTGAACGGGGCATATAGAATTTTTGTGAAATTTCTCAATGCAAGTGTATACGAGGACATAGTCGCCAGGTTCCAAGATCTTTGTGTACCAGTGAATCCTGCAGTGACGGTAAGGCTACATGATGTGTCCCGCCATTATATGTGGGTGAAGATCAGAAATGTACCCTTTGAGGCTAATGAGGCAGACCTACGTGCCGTCTTCGAGAAGTTTGGGACTGTTCATATTGCGACATTGGGGAAATGGAAGGAAGGATCGTATTCTGGGATGCCTGAAGGAAGTTTTTCCTTAAAAATGACATTGAGGCATCCTATTCCTTCCTATATTTTCCTAGAAGACTTCAGGACTCAAGTAATGGTGACTTACGCAGGGTAACAACGTACCTGTCGATTATGCGGTGCCTATGATCACATTGCTGCACAGTGTGTTAAACAACAGGGTACACAGGCGAAGGAGCAGCATAAGAAGGCATCAGAGGACCTTGAGATGTTGAATTTGGCATGACCTGAGTCGGTTTCCTTGAACAAGGCTTGGAGTGTGGAGGTCGAGGAGGCCTTGAGGGAGGAAGAGTGTGTAACTCTTCCGAGAGAGACATGCACTGCCGGGCAGGCACCGGAGACCAAAGATGTGGTGTCACTGGGTGAGGACAGGGCCGTGGAGGCTACCATTGATTCAGTCCTCCACGACCTGTTAGGGACCCCAGGAGAGGTCACAGTTGAGGGGCTTGTGGGTGCCCTGGATGCTGCTGGGGTTCCAGGTGGTGAGAGGGGGGGAGGCATGTCAGAGACCCAGGTTGAGGCTGGGTTGCAAATTGGCACGGTGGTGGCGGAAGTGCACGGGGATGGCTTCCGGGTGGAGGCGGGGAGAAAGGCTCGAGTGTCACGGAAGAGAGCGGCAGTACCCTCGGACGTGGACGATGTGGATGTGCTCACTCCGGCACAGCATTCGGGCAAAAAGGTTTGGGCTGAAGTGGTTGAGCATGGACCTGGGGGGTCCAGGGGCAAGGGGCATGTGAAAGCAGATCACAGAATGGTGATTGAAGATCAAGGGCGTATAAAGGGGAAGGGGGATAAAGGTGGTGCAATACGTAAAGGAAAACCTCCATTGACAAATTCAAGAGTCTCTCTATAAATGTTAATGGTCTGAAAATTCTAGGAAGTGTGAATGGTTTCATGAGATGCTCATTAGGTATGGTGTAGATGTAGTGTTTGTGCAAGAGCACAACCACAAGCCGGGTTGTATGTTGATGATTGAGGGGTATACTGTATATGTGGCACAATCAACGAGATTGAAAGGAGGAGTGGCTATTTTGGTGAGGGAGGCTAGCCCGTTTACTGTACATCATTGTGAGGAGGGGGGTGAGGGGAGGGTTATAAGAGTGGATGGGACATGGGGAAGAGATAAGATGTCTTTTGTGTGTGTTTATGGTCCGGCGGAGGGGGACAGTCGAGTGAAGAATGAGTTTGTACGTGAAGTGTTGGTGTATCACTTAAGGTCACTTCCAGCATTAGCTGTGGTGGGAGGGGACTGGAATTGCGTTATACGCCGCAAGGATGTGGAACCTAGGGGAGCAGGATATTGTTCTGGCGTTCTGAGGGACCTGTTAACCAGGGTGGGGTTGGTGGATGTGGAGGGGGGGGGGCGTGGGAGGTGCAGCACACCTTTGTGAGGCAGGGGTATGCTGCACGGCTGGACAGGATATACGTGACAAGGAAAGCTGTGGTGCGGAGTGTAAGGGTTTTGGATGTCTTTTTTTCTGATCATAGAGGTGTTTTGGTGGATTTGGGATGGGAGGGTCGGCCGAACAGGTATAAGAGTTATTGGAAATTGAATGTTCGGTTGCTTCAAGATGTTGAGGGGAGGGTCCTATTTGCACAATGGTGGAAAGGCTTATGGGAAGGGATGGAAGTCAATGGGGATGTGTTGAGATGGTGGGATGTGATGGCGAAGACGAGGATTCGAGAGTTCTATGTCCGACAGGGAAGGCACGAGAATCAGTTGGCTTATGGGCTTATTAGGTATCTTGAGGGGCAGTTAAGGGAGTATTATGAGAGAGGAAGGGGGGGGATGGGAGCCCCTGTGGCTGACATAGAGGGAGTGAAGGAACGCCTAATGGAAGTGCAAAATGAGAGGTTTGATGCGGCAAGGGTTTTAGGGGGTTTGGAGGTCATGTGGGGTGATAGACCATCGGCGTGTGTCCTGCGAGGGCAGGAGCGCCAGCGCGTTGCAATGGAAATGGTGGGTTTGAGAGTTCTTGAGGACATCGAGGGGTATAGGGAGGGACAAGATTTGGTGACGACGGAGGGGATGGGAGGGTATGTTGATGCTTGGCTTAGTGCACATATGAGGAGTGTGGGTGTGAGAGAGGGGGCTTTAAGAGAGACAGGGGGATGGGTGTGGAGTGTGCTGGACAGGGACGACAGGGAACAGTTACAGGGGCCTATTGTGGAGGAAGAGGTGTGGACGGCTTTAATGAGTATGAGCAGGGGTAAGGCACCGGGGATAGATGGGCTGCCTGCGGAGTTTTACATACAGCATTGGGGAGTATTAAAAGATTTTTTGGTACAATTATTTAATATCATAAAAGAGAGGGGTGCATTGGGACCTTTGCAGGCGACAGCACTAGTAGTTTTGGTGCCAAAGGGTGAAAGTCAGTGCACAGTGAGAGATTACCGGATGATATCACTCATGTGTGCAGACTATACAAACTTTTTGCAAAAATTTTGGGAAATCGTATAAAAAAGGTCATTGGAAAGGTAATACTGAGGGGTCAATATGGGATTCCGGGGAGATCAATGTATGAGGGGCATGGGGTTATTAGAAGGTTTATTGAGGGTCTGCAAGAGGGGGAACGAGGGTTATTGGCGTTGGATTGGAGAACGGCATATGACAGTGTCGAGAGGGAGGCTCTGTGGAGAATCATGGAGTGGCAGGGGTTCGGGGAGGACATTGTGAATTGGGCACGTACTTTATATCGGGGAGCTGGGATGTGTGTACAGATAAATGGGAGGGTGGGGTTGCATGTGAAAATGGGCAGGGGATTGAGGCAAGGTTGCCCGTTGTCACAAATATTATTTGCATGTTTACAGAATCCGTTTTATAGGGCAGTGGAAAGGTGCATACAGGAGGGGGTAAGGGAGAACATACGAGGTGGGAGCCCCAGTATCATAGGTTACGTTGATGACACAACTGTCCTAGTGAGTGGGAGGGAGGGATTGGAGGGTCTGGAGAGAGTTATAGATGTTTTTGGGATGGCAACAGGTATGGCAGTGAATGTACATAAATCAAAGCTCATGAGATTGGGTGAATGGGATGGGCAGGAGGGCGGGGGTGGGGGGGTGAGGTGGAGTGTCGTGGACCGGGTGAAAATTTGTGGAGTTGTGTATATGGGTAATGCTCAGATGGCAAGGGAGAATAATTCAAAGGGTGTGGTAGATAGGGTATTGGGAAGATTGTCAGGATTGAGGCCGACACATCTTACACTACACCAGAGGGTCATTGTGGTCAATGTGCTTTTGTACAGTAAAATATGGCATGTGGCAGCTTTGTACCCTTTGGTGTATGGGGATGTCCGGAGATTGTTGAGCAGAGTTTTCCGTTTTATCTGGGATTCGGGATGCGATTGGTTGAAAAGGGAGGTGGTAACACTTCTGGTGGCCTTGGGAGGGCTGGGGTTAATTCATTTGGAAAGAAGGTTGAAGTGTGTATATGTGAAACATGGGTTGCTAAGGGCTCGGGGGGAAGGGAGTGGAGGGTTTGGGATGCTGAAGGGAGATCTTCGGAGATGGTGGAAGGGACAAGATTTGAGAGATGGTGAGGAGTTGTTGCATCTATTGATGATGGTCAGAGAGCCGAGAAACATGCGGGTAGGGTCCATGGAGAGGAAGATATGGCCTACGGTGGTAGTGGCAACGGAAGGAGTGTACCCGATGTATGCATGGGAAGACATTTGGGGTCGATTAACAGGGTTACACATCCGGCCACGCGTGAGGGAGGTAATGTATAGGTTTCTTCACGGAATATTGCCGTCTGGGGTTGTTTTGCGAAATAGGCGAATAAGGGAGGGTGGGGAGTGTCAGGTTTGTGGGGTAGATGAATCAGCTTTTAATGTAGTTTATTTTTGTGAAAGCCTAGGGATTGTGCAGGAATGGTTAGGGAAAGTAATCCGGTATGTGGGGGGGAAAGGGTTGTCGGTTTTGAGAGCGCTCAGTTTAGATGTAGGTGGGGTTGGGGTAAAGGTTCAAAGGGCAGTGGCTTACTTAATGGTTGATTTTCTGTATATATCATGGGCAATGAGAGACAAAGGGGCGGAGGAACGTAGGATGGCCATAGCAGCATCCTTTTATAGAACAAAGTGTCGCAACAGGGAAATATATGGTAGGAGGTGGGAGAGGGATTTCTCGGAGGGCTACAGGGACTTTCTTTTGAGGGATTTATGGTCTTTATAAGCGGTCAGGGGCATGAACGGGCTGGCCTTCCCAGGGGGGGGGGTGTTGCAGAGGACGATTGTGTGAGTGTGTGTGGAATTGTGTGAGTGTGTGTGGAATTGTGTGAGGAAAGGATGTTGAGGTGATATTCAATGTGATATTCAATGTAATGTCTTGGTGTTATTGTGAACACCGATGATTATAATTTATCTAAGGATTCCTTCATGTTTTGTAAGGATGTACATAAGCATGTTAGTATATAAGCATATTTTAACCTGTAATTATACATGTCTACCTATATATGAGCAATGTAACTTGTCATAATAATGAGGTTTCATACCTGTTTTTTAACTAGTGGAACGTTTTGGTATTGTATATAATGTAAGATCTTGCCTGGGGTGTTTTTGCTTATATATTGTTACAGATGTTTTTTCACATTTTCATTATATATGTTCAAGTGAATGAGTTTTTGATCTTGTGTATAGCCAGGTGAAACTGGTCAGTTTTTCACTTGGGGGGGGTAGGAGTTTAAGTAATCTCTGCAATAGCAGGTCATGTGATACACATGTCATATTATTTTAGATGTCTAATGTTGTCCATTCTGTAGGATGTGATGTATAGATTATCTCCGGCAGTGTAAATAATCTGTCTGCTGGAGGGAATAATGTGTAAATTTATTTATTATTGTTGTAGGTTTATGTGTGTAGCGTGTTTTTAGGGTGATATATTATAAGACGCTAATTACTATCATGGACTGTTGGTGGTTATGAGTGGTGATGGCAGACACAGTTACTAGGCATGGGGGGGGGGGGGGGTTGAAGTGTCAGCGGTAGTGTCTTAAACCCACCACCGTGCACGATATTAATTATTACCATAGGGTATATGAGGGTAGGGTGGATTGTGTTCTATGGTGGATGTGAGCCATCAGGTTCAGACATTCCTTGTATTATACTGTTTTTTATTTATTTATTTATTTATTTATTTCCAATTTGTGCACACATACAGAGGTACAAAAAAAAATACAGATAAGAGCAGTATGCCAAAGCCACTTATACTATGCATAGCATTACGGGCTGGCTTAAAATTAACTTAAGATTAACTAAGCAATGATTATTATTATTATTATAATCAAAAAGAAGCGCTAAGCCACAAGGACTATACAGCGCTGCTACTAAGCAATGATGAAATCAGTGATAAAACATTAATGTAAACAGATAACTATAAAGCACAAGTGAGTATTACAAAGCCAGGTCATATGGTTGCATTCAGTTAGGTAGTGATTCTGTTAGGTAGTGTATTTAAAAAAAATAAAGTTAGATTGGGTTTTAGGTTTAACATTTATGTGATATAATTGTGAGAAACATTTAAGATATACAATTTATAATGTTCAGTTATTCAGTATTTATTTGGTTTTGGGTGAGTAAGTAATCTTTGAGAAGAGACTTGAATTTATAAACAGGTTGTGTTTCTTTTATATTTACAGGTAATGAATTCCAGATTTTAGGGCCTTTTATGTGCATTGAGTTTTTGCATAGTGTGAGATGGACACGAGGAACATCAAAGAGTGATCTGTGCCTTGTGTTATGGTCATGTGTTCTGTTGAGGTTGGCAAGGAGATGTTTGAGGGGAGGGTTAATATCAGAGTTAAGTGTTCTATGTATGTAATAGGTGCAGTAATAAGTATGGATGTTTTGTATGGTGAGTAGGTTTAGTGTATTGAATATTGGTGGAGTGTGCTGCCTGTAGTGAGAATTTGTTATCATTCTAACTGCAGCCTTTTGTTGGGTAATTAGTGGTCTGAGATGGTTAATTGTTGTTGAGCCCCATGCACAAATTCCATAGGTGAGATAGGGGTAAATAAGAGAGTGATATAGGGCCAGGAGGGCTGACTGTGGAACATAGTACCGTATCTTCGATAGTATGCCTACAGTCTTGGAAATTTTCTTAGAAATTTGATGTATATGTGTATGAAATTTGAGTCTATTATCAAGGTGGATTCCTAAGAATTTTCCCTCTGTTAGTTTTGTGATAGGTGATCCATTTATCATTATGTTAAGAGGGACATCTGTAGCTCTGTTACCAAACTGAATGAAGTAGGTTTTGTCAATGTTTAGTGTAAGTTTGTTAGTCCTCATCCAGGTAGATATTTTCTGTAATTCGGTATTTACAGTATTGGCTAGCGTGACTGGGCTCGGGTGAGAGAAGACGTATGTAGTGTCATCTGCAAATAGTGTGGGTTTGAGTAATTGCGAAGCATTTGGAAGGTCATTTATGTATAGGAGAAAGAGAAGAGGGCCAAGGACACTTCCCTGTGGGACACCAACTGTAATTGGTTGTGCAGAAGAGTTTGCCCCATTTGCGTACACATATTGGCTTCTGTTGCTGAGGTAAGACTTGAGGTAGTTGAGGGAGTGCCCTCTTATACCATAGTGTGACAATTTTACGTGGAGCAAGTCATGGTCAACTGTATCAAAAGCTTTACGTAAGTCAATGAAGATCCCCAGTGGGACTTCTTTTTTCTCTATTGCAGTGTATATATGTTCTAGCATGTGTATAATAGCATCATTAGTATTTTTATTAGGCCTGAATCCAAATTGGCAGGGGTTGAGTATGTTTTGGGAGATAAGGTAGGAGTAGATTCGTTTATGAATTAATTTTTCGAAGATTTTTGAGAGAGGGTGTAAGTTGGATATTGGCCTATAGTTATTCAACTCTGTTTGGTCTCCTCCTTTGTGGATCGGGGTGACCCTTGCTATTTTGAGTACTGTAGGGAAGGTGGAGGATTCAATGGATTTGTTAAAGAGTGTTGCAATGATTGGTGATAGCACTTGTGACACTTTTTTGTATATAAGGGGTGGTAAGGTATTTAAATCTCCTGCCTTGTTTTTTAGTGCGTTGATAATAAGGGAGACTTCGTATGGGTTAGTCGGAGCTAGGAACAGTGTGTTCGGGTAGTTGCCGGTGAGGTAGTCATTTGGTGGGGTATCTGAGCTTGGGATTTTATTGGCAAGGTTTTGTCCTATAGTGGAGAAGAAATCATTGAGTCTGTTTGCTGTTTCTGTTGGTGGGAGTTGGGGTTCATCTGTTTTTGCTAATTTTATTTCGCTATTTCGTGATATCTTTTTTGTTCCCAGAATTTCTGATAGGGTTTTCCAGGTCTTTTTTATATCACCTCGTAAGTTGGATAATCTGTTCTCATAATACAATTTTTTTGCCCTTCTTATCAGGCTGGTTAGGATTGACGAGTAACGTTTTGTTTGGTCTCTGGTTATGTGACCCATTCTGTACTGTTTTTCATATTGGTGTTTTGTATTTATGGATTTGAGAATGCTGGGTGTTAGCCAGGGACTGTTCAGTCTCTTTGCTGTCATCTGTTTAGTTTTTTTAGGGCAGTGCTTGTTATAGAGGTATTGGGTTTTTTTTAGAAAATTATTAATACATTCGTCAATATCTGTATAGGTTTCTAGCTCAGTGTGCCAATCAATGTTTGCTATTGCTGTTGTGAAGTTATTAATGGCTGCCTCATTGTGAAGTCTGAAGGTGACTTTAGTAGTGTCTTGGGGTAGTTTACCAAGAGTTGTTATGAGGAAAGTAGGGTAGTGGTCTGTGGTATTATCTGTAATTATGCCTGATTTTAAAGGGGATATGGTGTTGGTCCAGATGTGGTCAAGTAGGGAAACACTAGTCTCTGTAACTCTTGTAGGTTTTGTTACTGTTGGTAGTAACATACAGTTACTCATTGTGTTTGTGAATTCAGTAACGTGTGGGTCCTGGTCTTGCAGGAGATTTATATTGAAGTCACCTGAGAGTAGTAAGTGATCTTTGTTCATGCGTGCATCAGTTATCATACTTCCTAGATTTTGACTAAATTGGCTAATGTTTGACTGTGGAACTCTGTAGATGTTTATCAATGTGAGAGGTTTTTGTAGGTACTTTGATTTGAATTTAGCTATTATATATTCCCCATGTTCATCCCTTGTGCAAGTATTAGTGATACATTCTAGTGGGTCTGAGTAGTATATGGCTGTGCCACCCCCTTGTTGATCTGGCCTACAGTTGTGTATGGCTGTGTAACCAGGAATGGCATAGACATCTGTACTATCAGGCTTTAGCCAGGTTTCAGTTAGTGTAATGATGGACATATTGGCATGTAAGGAATTTAGTAATGCTATGAGGTCATCGTAATGCTTGCTTAAAGATCTGATATTGTAGTTAAATATAGTTATGTTGTTGTTGGCACTGAGAAGTGCCTTTGATTGTTCTGCAGTGTAGTAATTACAGTTACTGTTTGATTCATTTAAGTCATTAAATAAGAGGTTGGTATCAGGATCAATGCTTGTAATCATAAGATTTGTAGTGAATCTATAGTTTGAAGTAAGTATAAAACAAAGTAAATAGTCTTAAGCTAAAAAATAGCACCTGGATTATTTAACAAATGTAAAATAATGAGCTAAGGGACTAATACAAATAAAGTGATGATCAAATAGTGGAGCTTGGGAATATGATAGTAGGTAGTACTATAAAGGTAATTTTTTAAAGTTAGAATTATAGTATAAAATTATAATATAAAAGGGACTAATATAGGTTGTGGTGACCAATAAAGTGGTAATCAAAAAAAATGAGCTTTGGAATATAATGGCAAAATTGTGAACTTATTCTACTTTAGCACCTAAGAATAGCACCTTGATTATTTTAACAATTGTGAATATATAAACTAGGATAGTTATATAAAGCTAAAATAAAGGAGAAAACATATAAGGGACTAAAATTAAGTAATGGTAAGCAAAGTTAAATGGGCAGATGGTAGGAATTATAATATAAACTTATAATATAAAAATACAATTTGAAATGGTACTTGCAATTGCACTAGAGTCTGGTATAGGTTGTTGACAAGATCAAGATTATACCTAGATTTAAATTGACAAAATAAAATTCACAATTAAAGTACCAAAAGAATAATAGTAAAAAAATAACAATGGTAATGTCTTGATTATAATATGATAGTAAGAGGGTAGACAGGTACACAGGTACAAGGGATAATATAAAGGTTGGGGTTGAATATAAAAACTTGAAAATTTTGCTACAAAATGTTATGAGAAGTATAAAATAATGTTTAATGTACAAAATTAAAATTGACTGGTAGTAAATATGGTGTTTAATAAAATTTTAGTAAGTAATAATGATTACAAAAAAGTGAAAAAGTAATGTTTATTTCATTCAATATTGCACTGGTAGTTATACTTGAGGTTATATGGCAGTACAAGGTAATTAAGAGTAATCTAGGATAGTAAATGTGGTATTAAAACAGGTAAAGGTAATTAGACAAGTAATGGTTATTAAATGTCAAAATTGTTAAGAGTAAATTGAAATTTTAGTAAAAAAGATATTTATTAATTTTAGTAAGTAATATCAATTGATAGTATTTAAAAAAAAATATGAGGTAGTAATATGGACAGAGAAAGTATCAATTCAGCTAATGTTTAAGCGAACAATAGTAAATAACAAAAACACATAAGGTGACCTATGCTTACTAGTAAAATCACAAAATGAGGTAGTTGATTATTTAATTACTAAGAGATTGTACAATGAAATTTGAACAATAATGGAGCAAAACGTACACTACACTATGTAGGCTTTTAAGTTGGACATTGTTTAGTTATTCTCTCTAAGATTAGTATCCCTGAGAAATCGTGATAGATCATTCTCGTTCGTGATTGTGTACAGTTGACCTACATTTGTTTTCCTAACTAGAATTTTCCCATCCCGTGTGAAGCATTGGTGTATTGTGTCATTATTCTCTCGCTTAAGTTTTCTGACTCTATACAGGAGGTTTTGACGTTTTTTGGTAAGACACTCGTTTATATATACCTCTTTCTTTACTTTAATAGATGCAATAATTAAGTCTTTTTTTCTGTCATGTGAGTGGAATCTAAGCATAACACTTTTTCTACCATGGGATCCTAGTAACCTGGCTTCTTTTATTTCTGACTCTGGTACAATAACACTTGTTTGGTCCTTTATGATCTGCAGAGTAATTTCTTTACTGTTTGTTTGGTTCATATCACTGGGAAAAAGTGGACTGTTAACTATTACTGCGTCCGATAGTTTATCTTGTTCAGTTTTATCTTCTTGGAGAGCAAAGTAGTCACTGAACTGGTTATCTAAGTTGCTCTTCCATTCTTTTACTGCTTCTTCAACCTTTGTATTAAGAGATATTATTTGTTGGGTATGGCCATCTATGACTGTCTGGATGGTCTTGTCACAGTTAGTCGTTCCTGGTGTTGAAAACTTTTGTTCAAGACTGAGGATTTTGTTTTCGAGTTGTGTCATCCTGGTGTCTTGTTTTGCTAGCGTCTCTCGAAGATTCATATTTTCAATAACTAAGTTGGAGATGCATGACTTTAGGGTATCTGGATCGTTGGTCATACCTGAGAGACTACTTGGTAGGTTGAATCCGGGGAAGAGAGGGGAGGATGGGCTGGTGGCAGCCATGTTTGTTGTTATTGTTGTGGTGTGGCCTTGAGTGGTGGTGAGTGGGGTGGTTGCTGGGCCGGCGTCCTCCTGACTACACTTGTTGAATAGTTGATTTTTCGGTGTTTTCTTGCTGGCCTTGGTGCTGTTTCCTCTCCTGTCAGCCGTTTAGCTGGCTGGATTGTGTTTATATATATTGTCATTGAAGTTTTTAATGCTTTTACAAATGTATAAGTATAAGAGATTTGTCACTGTGTATCTAAGGTGAAAGTGGCACGTTTTCATGGGGGGGGGGGAGTGTAAGCTTTACTGGGTAGGTTCTATTTTTTTATTTATATGACCACCTTTTCATGTGAAGCACAGTACGTACAAGCAGTGTTTGATTTGAGTGCAGCAGCCAGTTCTGTCATTATATATGTGCTTCTTCAGTACTGTGTAGTCACAGTTGATTATTGTTCACTGCCTGTATCTTGTTACATATTGATTATGTACCCATATATTTTTGTACCTGAGTTTTAAATAAAATATAAAAAAAAAAATCACCACCCACCGCCACAATCACCACCCACCATCACCACTGACCGTCACCATCGCCAGCCACCGCCAGTCACTACCTACCATCATCACCATCGCCACCCACCGTAACAACAACCATGTACCATCACCACCATCACCACCCACCACCACCATCTCCACATACCATCACCACCCTCAATCACCACCCACTGCCACCATCACCACTAACCATCACCACCCACTCACCATCACCACCTACCATCACTACCCAGCGCCACCATCTCCACATACCATCACCACCCACTGCCACCATCGCCACCCACAATCACCACTCACTGCCACCATCACCACTAACCATCATTACCCACTCACCATCACCGCCAACTGCCACAATCACCACCTACCATCATCACCATCACCTACTGCCATCACCACATACCACCGTCACCACATACCACCATCACCACATACCATCACCACCCTCTGCGACCATCAGCACCCACAATCACCACCCAGTGCCACCATCACAACCAACCATCACCACCAACCATCACCACCCACTCACACTCACCATCATCACCCACCACTCTCACCACCTTCACCACCCATCGCCACTATCACCACCCTTCATCACCTCCACTGCCACCATCACCACCCATCGCCTTTATCACCACCCATCATCACCACCCACCACCACCATCACAACCAAATGCGATATCTAATAATGATAGAGATCTCCAGTGAATACTAGAAAGAACTGCCCTTCTAGCATCCAGCATGTTGCAACCCCTGAATGGGTCACAATGTATATAATGTATATTGCCTTTTCATATAATTTTATATTGCTTATATTTGCGATAATAGCTAAATTGTAAATATATTGCTTTATATTATTATTTGACTTAGTTACTTTTATTAGGTAGGATGTAAAATATATATATTATTCAGTGCTCATAGTTCAAGTCTTGGGAGTTCGTCACAACCTTTGAGTAGTGAGGACGTGTGCTGCTCATTTACCAACATGGCGCTGCATAGCTACAGGCGCATCAACACTGTTTGCGTTGAGTTGACCCGTGGGGCTGTCACCGGAGCCACGATGGACTTGTTACTACCGGGCGATTATCCGTGATATCTACGGTATCGCAAATGAAGAGATATGTGGTGTAGCACTTAATGGGACGACACGGATCTTCGTTAAAATGACGTCAGCAAATGTTTATGAAGCGGTGGTGGATAAGTATCAAGAGACCATTATAGCCGTCAATTCAGCTGTATCAGTATGTCTTCATGATGTGTCACGACACTACACATGGGTTAAAATAAGGAATGTGCCTTTTGAGGCGAATGAATTTATTATAAAAGATGAACTACGTAATTATGGTACTGTTCATATGGCCTCTGCAGGTCGGTGGGCCGCTGGACCTTATGCTGGAAGTTTGGAGGGAACATATTCAGTCAAAATGACCTTACGCCATCCCATACCGTCCTATATTATGTTGCAAGCATTTCGAACTCAAGTATATGTAACATATGCGGGGCAACGTCGTACGTGTCGGCTGTGTGGGTCGTATGACCACATAGCGGCACAGTGTGGTAAGAGTCGTGGGAATCTCCAAATATCGCAACAGCAACAACCGGAAGAGGTCGAGGAAGTTGAGGGACGAGAACAGTCTTATGCTCACCCGTCTCGACAACGGACATCTTGGAGTGAAGAGGTAGAAAAAGCGCAGGAGAATGCTTTGGAGGATGCAAAACAGCGAGAAGAATCACCGTCACTGGACATAAATAAAGTATTTGAAGAGACTCTGCCCACTATGGGGGACGAGGATGTAGCGGCGTCTTTAGTGAAGGCACTGGATGTATTGTTAGACGAGTCGATCGTCAACCGTGTGGAGGATCCAGGTGCAAATTTGGGATCGGTTGAGCATCATGGCGAGGCGACGGATGAAAGCATTGAGTCTGGTGTGTCGCATGGTATGATGGTGAATATAGCAGAAGTGGAGGTGCATCATGATAGTACTAAAGACATCCCAATGCAGGTGGAGGGTAGGACACGAAAGCGAACTGCGACCCCATCATACTCAGACGACGTGCTTACTCCTGCCCAAAGGCCAGGGAAAAAGTCTTGGGCGGATGTACAGAGGAAAGGGAACAGTGAATCCACGAAACAAGAGTTTATCAAGATGATTCCCAAAAACAGGGGAGAGGGATAGAGGTGTAAAATGTATAAGTGAAAAGTCTATACCTAGAACCAAAGGAAAATCCCATTAATTGACTTTAAGGTTTTGACAATAAATATTAACGGTTAGAGATCTGAGCGGAAGCGAAAGTGGTTTAATGAATTTTTGGTGCGTCTAGATGTGGATGTGGTATTTATCCAAGAACATAATTACAGAATTGGATGAGTTAGAAATGGATGGTTACGATGTGTATATGGAATATGCGACGAGGTTAAAAGGAGGCGTCGCCATTCTGGTAAAGGAAAATAGCCCGTTTGTAGTACGCCATAGTGAAAGGGGGGAGGGGAGAGTGATTAGTGTGGATGGTTTATGGGGTAGAGTACACATAAGTTTTGTAGGTGTATATGGGCCGGCCGAGGGAGATGTACGACTTAAAACTCATTTTGTACAAGATGTATTAGTATATTATCTACGTAGTTTACCAAATGTAGCGATAATAGGGGGAGACTGGAATTGTGTAATACGACGAAAAGACGTGGAGCCTCGAGGAGCGGGTTGTTGCTTGGGGTTTTTCGGAGATTTATTGACGAGTGTGGGTTTAATGGATGTGTGTGGGGGGGGTGGCAATGTGGAGCATACTTTCATTAGACGAGATTATGCGGCGAGATTGGATAGAATGTACGTGTCTAGTGCGGTTACAGTGCAGAGAGTGAGTGTGATAAATGTGGTTTTTTCGGATCATAGAGGAGTTGTAATGGATGTAGATATTGCGGGTGTGCCTAGAAGGGGTCCGTCATTTTGGAAATTAAATGTAAAGTTATTGAAGAGAGAGGAAAGTCATTTGTCTTTTGGGCATATGTGGGAATGCCTTGTGGTTGAAGCACCTGGAGATGTGGCTTTGGTTAATTGGTGGGAAACGATAGCCAAAAAGCGAATTAAGGAATATTATATTAGTCAGGGAGTGAGATATAATCAGTTACAGTATGGTTTCCAACGATATTTAGAGGGGCAGTTGCGCGATTGCTATGTACAAGCGAATGCTAATTATCCTGTTACAGAAATTGAACGAATTAAGGAGCAACTACGAAATTTACAAAACGAAAGATTTGATGGGGAAAGGCTTAAGGGTGGAATCGAAGAGGTTTTGTGGGGAGATCGGCCGTCGGCGTGTGTATTGAGGAATCAACACAGACGTCGCAAAGCAATGGAGTTAATGGGGTTGAATGTCCAGGTAGGTATGCAGGGATATAGAGTGAATCAGGTGTTGGCGACGACGGAGGGTATGAGTGGGTATATTGATGCTTGGGTTAAATTGAAAACGCAAAGTGTTGGAATAAGTGAAATTGCATTGCAGTCAATCGGTAGGTTTGTGCGTTGTGAGCTGGAGGAGCATGATCGTTTGATGTTGGGAGGGCCGATAACGGAGTGTGAGACTTGGGAGGCTTTATCTGGGGCGCAATTGGGTAAGGCGCCAGGAATAGATGGGTTGCCCAGCGACTTTTATCTTCAAAATTGGAACGTTTTAAAGGGGTTTTTGGTACGTTTATTCAATATCATGAAGCGGGATGGGGTTTTAGGGAACAACAAAGGTTGGCTGTGGTCGTCCTAGTTCCTAAAGGCGAGCCATTAACGGTTAAAGATTATCGTGCAATCTCGTTATTATGTGGGGACTATAAAATTTTTGGAAGGATCTTGGCCAACAGAATAAAAAAAGTCCTGGGCAAAGTGATTGACAAGGGACAATATGGGGTGCCGGGCAGGTCTATGTATGAAGGTCACGGTATGATTAGAAGTTTTATTGAAGAAAGAGTAAGATTGGGAAGGGGGGGTATTGGCTATAGATTGGGAGGCGGCATATGATAGTGTGGAACGGGAGACGTTATGGAAGATAATGAGATGGCAGGGGTTTGGGGCAGAAATTATATCATGGGCCAAATTAATGTATCAGGAGGCATCTTTGCGTGTGCAGGTGAATGGGAGGTTGGGAGATCGGATTCAGATGGGAAGGGGTTTGCGTCAAGGTTGTCCCCTTTCACAAATTTTTTTTGCTTGTTTTCAAGATCCCTTTTATAGAGGGATAAGGGTTTTATTGGAAGCAAAGGGGATGGGTAATGTAAGGGATGGGGGAGCGGGCATTGTTGGATATGTCGACGACACGACGATTTTGGTGAGAGAAAACATGGATTTGATTCGGGTAGAAAAGTTAGTGAAAGTTTTTGAAAAGGCTACTGGCATGACGATCAACATGGGGAAAACAAAGTATATGAATCTTGGAAAAGGGTCGCGTGAGGAAGGAATGGTAGCTGAAAGGTGGGAAAGGGTGGACCAAATAAAGATATGTGGGATCGTTTATGTAAATGATATCAAGTCAGCACAACAAATAAATTCCGTGCGTATCGTTGATAGTGTTCTGAAGCGTCTTAGTGGGTTAAGAGCTGCTAATTTAAGTTTGCAACAAAGGGTGATAACAACGAATGTGCTATTATATAGTAAACTATGGCATGTTATGGTAATATTTCCGATACTTCGTTGTGAGTTAAAAAGGTTACAAAAAAGTGTTTTTAGATTCATTTGGGGAACAGGGAGCGAATGGTTTGGTTAGTTTAATATGTTTATTATGCACCCCATACCCATCCTGTGGGCGGTAGTCAAAAGATTACAGAGGTACATAATGGGTCCAGGGACTGGGCCTCAAAGTTTTGATAGCTGAGCAAGTTACAGAGGTAATGAATTCACAATTTACAAAGGTAATGAACTCACAATTTACAAAGGTAATGAACTCCAGGTAGGTCTAGTCACAATCATGACAAGTTACAAAGGTATTTACAGATTACAGAGGTACACAATGGGTCCAGGGACCGGGCTCCAAAGTTTTGATGGCTGAACTAGGTACAAGGTAATGAACTCACAAGTTACAAAGGTAATGAACTCACAAGTTACAAAGGTAATGAATACTGTAAGAATGGTTACTTACGTTTATACATGGCTGCAATCATGAACAAATTTTAGAGTAATGAGCAATTCACACTTCCACACCCGGTCACAACTGTAGTGAGTTATTGGTGCAAATGTTGATTGCTGAGTCTCTCTCTCTCTCTCACACACACACACACACACACACATACAAATTCATACACACACACACATAAACACACACACACACACACACACACACACACACACACACACACACACACACACACACACACACACACACACACATACACAAACTCATACACACACACGCACACACACTCATACACACACACACACTCATACACACACACACACTCATACACACACACACACACACACACACACACACACACACACACACACACCGGTGAAGAGGCGGGGCCAGGAGCTAAGACTCGACCCCTGCAACCACAAATAGGTGAGTACAAATAGGTGAGTACACACACACTTAGGTGAGTACACTCACACACTCATACACATACACACAAACACACACACACACACACACACACACACACACACACACACACACACACACACACATGCACATATGTGGTAATGCTTTATTTACAGCTAGCAAAGTCAGGGTATTTCTCCAGAATGGTCTGTAATATACCACTGTGGATAAAATACTTAGCCATTTCTTGAACACTTCTGAGTGAGTTGTTTCTAAATTCATTAATTTTATCGCACTCCAGTACATAATGACGCAGGGTGTGACAATAATCCATCTGGCAAAGTTTACATTTCGTTTGGTCTACATCTGGTGGTGGTGATTTAACCTGCCAAAGATACTTGTAACCCAGCCGGAGCCGGGCGGTAGTGACATCCAAGAGTCTGCTTATTTTGTTGGATGCACCATAGACATGTGGCTCCTCCTGCATGATAGAATGATGATAGATGGACTCACTGGTGTCAATCTCCCTGAGCCTTAAGTCCATAAAATTCAGCTGAAGTTCTTTTCGTATTATTGTTCTCAAACTACTACCTGACAAGCCAAGATTGTAATCTACTCCCTCTTTGAAAGCATACAGCTTAGCCAATTTATCAGTTCTATCATGCATCTGAAGACCAATGTGAGATGGAATCCACAGCATGTGCACTCTGACTCCACTGTCCACAATCCTACCATACCTGTGTCTGGCTTCTGACACAAGCATGCCACAATTTATGCTTAATGAGTTGAGAGCATTTATGGATGACAGAGAATCAGTTACAATTAAACTGTCAATCTTTGATACATAGATGCATTTCAGTGCAAGGAGTATGGCAAACAGTTCTGTCTGAAGGGTAGAGGCCCAATTATTGATGCGTGCTCCAATTTCTTTAAGAGAGCCATCACTCTGTACGACAACAGCAGCACTACCAGCTGCACCAGTGGATTGGTGAACAGAACCATCAACGTAAATAATTTGCGAGAGTGTGTGCTGTGTGACTAAGTTATCAATACAGCTTAAGGCCTCATGTTTGGCTTCAAGGCGAAGTTTTGGTTGTGATTTAAGAAGTAGTTTGGGGGGAAATGGAGGAATGGTAGTTTGGAATGGGGTAATATTCCATGGAGCGGAGAAGTGCCGCTGTTGCCTTACTTGACATAGATCATGTATCTGATTCATGCGGAGGTCGGTTCCAGTCTTTTCGATCCATCTGGAGGAGTGTTCACCAGTGCTGAGGAAAGTTTGGAGGGCTTCTGTGCAGGGGTTTGAATGAGCTTGCCTGAGCATATTAACCCCAATTAGGATATTTCTTTCAGTAACACGATCTCTGATGCTTGGAATATCAAGTTCTTTTTGCATATTTAAAATTTTGGCAGTACGAGGGCATCCTAGGATGATCCTCATTGCTTCGTTCTGCAGTTTTTCCAGCCCTCCAAGCTTCCAGTCAGACACAAGAGCAAGTAGTGGCGCAGCATAATCAACCAATGATCTAATATAAGCAAGATACATCATTTTCACAATTTTAACATTAGCACCATACCTGGGGTGAAGCCCTGCCACAACTCTAAGTGCTCTTAGTCGTTCTTTGTATTGGCGACAAAGTCTTGTTACAACAGGTCCAAGTAGTGGAACCTCAAAGCCTAGATACCTGTATCTGCTTACATATTCTAGAAGAGACCCATCATGCAATTGGATCTGACGAACTGTGCCTCTCTGTCGAGGAGGACGCCTATTGAGTATCTTTGTTTTATCAGTAGAGATTATCAACCCCAGGTCCTGACACGAGGCTAGTACATGATTAAGAATGTTTTGGGTGTTGGAGAATCCGGTGGTGTGAATCATTATATCATCAGCAAAACTAATCACATAATTATGGGGCTGACTAGGCATAGCATTAAGTAATGCATTAATTAGAATATTGAACAGTGTGGGACTGAGCACACCTCCCTGTGGGGTTCCTAATTCAAAGTCTTTAGTTACACTTCTATGTCCCTGGAACAACACAGACGATTTTCTGTTGGACAGGTAGCCTTTAATCCAGCGGAGAAGCCATCCTCCAACATCCATTCTGGCAAGTTCACTAATTATTACATGTCGGTTGGCTACATCGAAAGCGGATTTAAGGTCAAGGAAGGTAGTGTAGGAGCTGTCAGTGTGCAGGGTGAGAAAGGTGGCTATGCAATGATGCACGCTCCTTCCATGCATGAAACCATGTAACCGGGGAGACAAAAATTGTTTGATTCTGTACATGAGACGATTAAGAATCATTCTCTCAAATGTTTTACACAAGCAGCTAGTAAGAGATATTGGGCGAAATGCATTTTGTTGATTGGGCTTAGGAATTGGAATGATGAGGCTGTTGGTCCAAGATTGAGGGAGCTCCCCAGTTACATAGCTCATGTTATATAATTCAAGTAATGGATTACCTGGTACTCGACACAGCAATCTGAGTATGTTGTAAGTAATACCAGCCTCACCAGGCGACGTGGAGTTGCCCTTAGTTAGCGCTGCATCAAGTTCATAATTAGTGAAAGGAATGTTGCAATCATCTGCCTTACTGAGCATAAAGCAAACAAGTCTCTCCCTTGCATCATATTTGTCATTTAATTTTGCCTGTGTGGTACTGGGGAGATTGTAAGATAAGATAAGATAAGATAAGATTTCGTTCGGATTTTTAACCCCGGAGGGTTAGCCACCCAGGATAACCCAAGAAAGTCAGTGCGTCATCAAGGACTGTCTAACTTATTTCGATTGGGGTCCTTAATCTTGTCCCCCAGGATGCGACCCACACCAGTCGACTAACACCCAGGTACCTATTTGCTGCTAGGTGAACAGGACAATAGGTGTAAGGAAACGTGTCGAAATGTTTCTACCCGCCGGGAATCGAACCCGGGCCCTCCGTGTGTGAAGCGGGAGCTTTAGCCACCAGGCCACCGGGCCAAGCACTGACTAACTCATTCGCCCTATGCAAGGGATGAGGGTGCGCGATCTGCCCAGTTCGGTTACCCTTAATTCTATTTATGTCCCTCCATGCCCGGCTAAGTGGGGTGTGAGCATTAAGACCGTTGACAAATTTTTCTCAGTCGGTTTGCCGCAGCTCTGTCATACGCTCTCTGGCAGCAGCAAGGGCAGTTTGGAAGAGCCTCAGCATTCCAGGGGTACGATGTTTTCTATAGGCTAGGCCTAGTCTGCGAGCAGTACGTTTCAGTGTACAAAGTTTAGAATCATTGTAATAAGTATGGTTTTTGAAGGAGGTATGATTATTATGGAAGTAGTTCTGAATACTGCTCACAAGATCATTGTTAAAGGTCTCTACAGAGGAACACTCATAGGAATTATACCAGTCAGTCACATGTGCAACAAAGTCATCATGCTGATCTGTGGGAACATTAAAACGTTTCCGTTTGAATATCCCACCAGGAAGGATAGTATTACCAATATCTAGAGAGGTTAGCCTAGGGAAATGATCAGACGCTATATCTGTTACAATGGAAGACTCACAGCTGGCAGAAGTAATGTTGAAGCCCAGGCACAGATCAAGGACGCCTCCATAGATATGTGTGGGTTCAAGGTCACCTACAATTTGGACATTATCATGACTGTTTAAGAGTGACAACAGTTGATTGCCATTACGATTACCAAACTGTGAGTTTCCAATGCTTTTGTGTCTCGCATTGTAATCGCCAATAATAAGAGTAGGCTCAGAATGAGCACAAGTTGGGAGCTCCAAGTAATTAAATTTATCAGCAGGAGCATACAAGTTAAATATGTTGAGAGCAGAGTTCCCTATATAAATCCTAACACCGTGATATTGTAGCCCCTCTGTTTTCTTGTGTGCAAGAAGTTGATGGGGAAGTGATTTTTTAATATATAGAACACAAGAGTTAGTAGATTTGAGGTTGTATGCAACAAATGATGGTAATTTAGGGGGTTGGGATTTTTCAGGGACTCTGCACTCTTGTAGACACACAACATCAATGGGTTCGGTGGTTACTTTATGATGAAGTTCAGGAAGTCTTTCTCTAAGTGATGCAATGTTCCAGCTTAATATAGAAAGTTTATACGAGTTTTGATCCATTATAGTAGTCCTGGGATCTTGCCGAGTTTCTCAGCATAATGAAAAAATTGTTCATATAAATAGCAGACCTTATCAATGTCAACAGTGCTACCCTTGTCCATGAGTTTTGTAAGTGCACCTCCAGTTGTAAGGCCTCGTGGGAGTCTTCGTAAACCCAGAGCAAGACGCTGTTTATGTGTGAATGTATGATAGGTGACACCACCACTCACATTCCCTCCTCCACTAACATTACACGCAACACTACAACTGTCATCATTGTTCGCATCACTGTTGGGCCGTGCGGACGCACTGTGCAGTAGCTCCCACTACACCTGGTTTCTGCGCAGTTTTCACTGTTCAGACATGGCGGAGTACACCGGCAGGAGGATTAATACAGTTTGCATTGAGCTGTTGAGGGGTTCTCTGAGCCCTGCTACTATGAACGTCGTTCTACCTGCAATTATTAGGGATTTATATGGTATCCCTAATGAGGAACTGTATGGTGTGGCCCTTAATGGGATGAAACGAGTATTTGTGAAGTTCCTGAGGAATAGCTACTACAGCAGTGTGGTGGAGGAGTACCAGGAACGGCGAATGTGTCTCAACTCGACGATGGATGTGTGCATGCATGACGTATCTGCATTCTACACGTGGGTACGAGTGAGGAATGTACCCTTCGAGGCAACTCAGTTTGGTATACAGGAAGTTTTTCGCAAGTATGGAGTCATTCATGAAGCCAGAGGTGGGGTATGGCGGGATGGACCATATGTGGGCCTCCCGGAAGGGTCATACAACATCAAGATGACTTTAAAGACGCCTATACCTTCGTATGTAATGTTGCCAGGCACTAGAAATCAGGTATATGTGTCGTATGTGGGGCAAAGGAGAACGTGTCGTCTTTGTGGCTCTTTTGACCATATAGCAGCACAATGTGCACGTAGAGTTGCCCTGGGGGTGTCAGTCCCGGTGGAGGACGTCCAGCAGGCGAGTGTGGTGGCGGCGGCGAAGAATGGGGCTACTCTATGGAGTGAGGAGGTGGAGAAGGAGGGTGAACAGATGGGGACGTGTGTCACACTCCCGGTGGAGGAGGAAGTTCCTTCTCCAACGTCTGAGGTGGTGGAGGAAGTGGTGGAGACGACACAGGAGGTGTCCTTGGAGTCAGTGCTCCAGGAATTCTTGGAGGAGGCCTTGGTAGGAGAGGACATGGATGGACGGATCAGTGAAAAGCAGCAATTGCAAGGCCTGAGTGAGAAGTCGGAAGTAGTAGGGAACGTTGGAAAGGATACACTTGTAGTGGCAGAGGTACACAGGGAGGATGTACCTGAGGAAGAGGTGGCTTTGGGAGGCAGCTCTAGGAAGAGACCAGCGGGGTTGACTGAATTAGATGATGTTTTAACACCTGGGCAAAGACCAGGTAAGAAGGTTTGGGCGGAGGTGGTCCGCAAATCCCCTACAGGGGGGGGGGAGTACAGGGAAAATCGGGGGAGAGACAAGGGGGGGTAGGAAGTTCTATTAAAAAGAGTAATAAGGAAAGTGTAAGCAGCTTGAAGGGAAGTGTGAGCAAGCCACAGCGGCATAGGGGTAAGCCGCCTCTCCTTGACCATTCAGGTGTGTAACGATAAATGCTAATGGCTTAAAAACTGAGGTTAAAAGGGTGTGGTTGGAGTGGTTCCTTAAAAGGTACGACGTTGATGTTGGTTTCCTACAGGAGCATAACTATAAGTCAGGTAGTGAGTTGAGATTGAGAGGATATAAGTTGTTTGTGAGCATGGCAACGCTTTTAAAGGGCGGAGTGGCTGTTTTAGTAAAGGAGACCAGTCCCTTGCGAGTCATGGGGTGGGAGGAGGGGGGTGGGGGGAGGGTTGTTCGGGTGGATGGGTGGTGGGGGGAGAGTAGGGTATGTTTTGTGGGAGTTTATATGCCTGCGATTGGTAACGTAAGGATAAAATCAGATTTTGTTCGTGACGTTTTGTTATATCATCTCAGGGGTTTACCTGCCATAGCGATAATTGGAGGTGATTGGAATTGTGTGATTAGGCATGTAGACGTAGTTCCTAGGGGGGCGGGGTGTGTGTTGGGTGTTTTAAGGGATGCATTGTGCGATGTCGGGGTGGTAGATGTGGTTGGCAGGGGGGGTATCAGGTTGAGTATACCTATGTACAGGGGAGTTATGAGGCAAGGTTGGATAGGATTTATGTGAGGCAGGGGATAGGAGTGGAGAGAGTTAGAACAGTAGACGTGGGTTTTTCAGACCACAGAGCAGTGTTGGCTGATCTTAGGGTGGATGGTATTCCGAGAATATATCAGGGCTATTGGAAATTAAATGTGAGGCTTTTACAGGAGGAGGATCAAGGTCGGTCTTTTCAGTCATGGTGGAAAGGCTTTTGGGAGGCTAGGGATGAGGAGGTGGATTTGTTAGATTGGTGGGAGTTGCAGGCAAAGGTGAAAATTGTAGAATTTTTTAGGAAGAGGGGCAGGGAAAGGGCACGCTGGAGGTTTGGATTGCAGAATTATTTAGAGGGTCAGTTGAATGATTGTTATGCGGGGGGGGAGTAGGGAGGGAGGGGAAGGAGTTATGGGGGAACTTAGGAGTCGTTTAGTAGAGATGCATAATGAACGTTTTGATGCACTCAGGGTCAGGGCAGGATTGGAGGACGTACTAAAGGGTGATAAGCCAACCGGGTATGTTCTCAGAAAATTCAAGGACAGACAGTTGAGGAATACCGTGGCGCATATTGTTGTGGAGGGTGGGGAGGGTTATGTGAGGGGACAGGGTCTCACTGACACAGATTCTATCAGTAGGTATGCTGATGATTGGTTTACGGAGAAATGGAAGAGAAGGGGAGGGGTAGGTGGGATAGAAACATTTAGTGGGATTAGGGTACCGCAGGGTATGGGGCAGAGGGATAGGGAGTTGGAGGGAGGCATTACGGGGGAGGAGGTGGGGGAAGTGGTGAATGGGTTGAGTCAGGGGAAGGCACCGGGAATAGATGGGTTACCTAATGATTTTTACAAAGCGCATTGGGAGGTTCTGAGGGAGTGCCTTGTGGAGGTTCTGAATTATATGTTGAAATGGGGCAGAATGGCGCAAACACAGAGAACTGGGGTCGTTGTCTTGGTGCCAAAGAAGGGAGGAGAGGAGAAGGGTTTGGGAGATTATCGTCCGTTGTCGTTAATGTGTACGGATTACAAAATTTTTGCGAAGGTATTGGGGAACAGATTAAAGAAGGTAATTGGGAGTAGAGTACATGAGGGACAGTATGGGATTCCGGGAAGGACTATGAAGAATGGGCATAGTGCGATAAGGGATTTTATAGAGAACTGTCAGGGAGGGGGCGTCCTTGGCTTGGATTGGGCTCAGGCATATGACTGTGTGAAGAGGGACTTTTTGTGGGGATGTTTGGAGAAATTGGGTTTTGGAGGGGGGGTAGTGAGGTGGGTGCGCACGCTGTATGAGGGGGCTGTAATGAGGGTGCAAGTTAATGGTAAGCTGGGGGGGGCGGTGATGATGGAACAGGGATTAAGGCAGGGTTGCCCGCTGTCACAGTTGCTTTTTGCATGCGTGCAACATCCTTTCTTTGAGGCTGTGGACGAGGAATTGAGGGAGGTGGGGGGGGAAGTATGGGGGGCATAGTAGGTTATGTGGATGATACAACTGTGTTAGTTACGAGTGGGGAGGCTTTACGTAGGGTGGGAGAGGTCATTAGGAGCTTTGGGTATGTTTCAGGAATGGTAGTTAATTTAGCAAAGTCTAGGTTATTGGAAGTAGGAACATGGGTTGGGGGGAGATTGGGGGAGGAGATGGGATGGACGGTTTGTGATAGAATTAAGGTGTGTGGGATATGGTATACGAAGCAATTGCAGGAATGTAGGAGGATTAACTCAGAAGCAGTCACGAGTAGGGTTATAGGCAAGTTAAAAGGTTTGAGGGCCATTGAAGTGGCGTTACAGCAGAGGGTGTTAGTAATTAATTCGGTGGTGTATAGCAAGGTCTGGGGTGTAGCGGAGGTGTTCCCTTTGAGGGTGCAGGATATACAGGAAATACAGAGGAGGGTGTTGAGGTTTGTGTGGGGGTTTGGGAGGGCCTGGTTGTCCAAAGATGTGGTCATGACGGAGGTGAAAAGGGGGGGGTCTAGGTTTGTTGGACTTAGGGCCTAGGGTAATGGTATTATATATTAAGCAGAGGTATTTAAGGGTGGGGGGGGAGAGGGGTGTTAGGGTGGATAGGGTGATGAGGGATGCTAGAAACTGGTGGAGTGGTAGGGATTTGAGAAAGTGTGAAGATGTAATAAGATTCATGTTGGCAGTGGGGCAGGTAAAAAGGTTGAAGGTAAAAGCAGTGGTGGGTGTGGTGTGGGGAAGGGGTGCATTGCAGGGGGTCGCAGTATACCCCATGTATAACTGGAGGGTCATATGGAGGGAGTTCAGGACGCTTCGGATACCAGCAAGGGTTAGGGAGTTGGTGTACCGTTTTCTAATGGGTGTGGTGGCATCTAAGTATATGTTGCATAAGATGGGGTTGGTTAGAGAGGCAACATGTTTATTCTGTGGGGAGGAGGAGACGGCATATCATGTGGTATATTTTTGTTCATCTTTGGAAGTGGTGAGAGTCTGGATGGCGGGGGTTATTAGGCTGTTGGGGGGGGGGGAGTTGGTCTTTTCTTAGATCGTTGTCGATGGATGTTAGTGGGGTAGCAAGCGAAGTGGGCAGGGCTTTGATGTATGTTATGGCAGATTATTTGCATGTTTCTTGGGGTATGAGGCAGATTGCAGGGCAGTTGAGGATAAAAGCGTTAGCAGCGAAGTTTTATAGGACAAGGTGTAGGAATAGGTTAATATATGGGGGGAGATGGGATTCAAGTTTTTCGATAGGTTATCGTAATTTTTCTGTAGCACAGCTTCTAAGGGAACAGGGGGGGGGGCAAGGGTAGGGTCTTTTTTGTGAGGGGGGGTGTAAGGTTAGGATAGAAGTGTGGAAGGTGGTGTGAGGGTGAGATAGTGAGGGCATATATTTATGAAATGGTTATGTTCCTGTAGAGATATTTGATATTGGCGTTCAGTACCTTGGATACATAGTCATACATGGAAGGCCTTGCATTACATATTTTGGTTGGGTATATTATTGCACTCACTATCGAGGAGAGGTGGTTTAAGTGGCTGTTATGGCTTTTTAGGCCAAGTAGTACTGAACACGTGAAAAAATGATTTACCAGTGAATTATAGTATTTGTTTTTTATTAACATTGAGAAGGGGTTTAAAATATAAAATAAAGCAAGTAAACACTGTAGTCAAGTACGTTAGTATAGAATGAAGCTTGTTTTTAGTAGTTTTAACGTGTAGCTGCAAGTACTTTCCATATTACCCTTGTGGATTAGTTTTTCTTTAGATAATTAGTATACAAGTATTTCCTTTATAACGGTACTTCTTTATAAAAGAAGGATTGTAATACCTTGGCACAAGAGAATGTGAAGAATATGACTTAGTCAAGGAAGTTTAATTGTGTTTCAGATAGGGAGATTAGAATTTTGTGTTTAGTCATTAACAAGTTTGATCTTAAAATAGGATTTAGTTAGTGGTAGGGGTGTACCTGTTTGGTTTTTCATGAAGGGGTTCTTTTTATTATTTGCCCCGTCCTTGTGGGGGGAGAACCCATTTGATATGTTCCAATGATAATTCTAGCTTTGGTTTATATTAAATATGTACATAGGTTGTTTAAAGTTGAGGTAACATGAAGTGTATCCTCTAATTTATGTGTAAAATACATGTTATACAATGATGTTCTGACAGTTTGATTTTCATGGTTGTTGTTTTATTATTATTGATTTGGAATATTGTGGATGTATATTCTTCCAATTATACAAGTGTGTCCGTGTAGTAACATAATGTACATATCTGTGTTCTTATGTACTTTTTTATTTTTGTTCTGGTTGTTTATGCATAACTGATTTCTGTAATTCTCATTTAGGTTATGAGGTAAGGGCATATTGTGATTGTTAGGTTACTTGAGGGTGTTTTTTTTTGTCAAAACGGTGCATGAAAATATTTATTGTATGCACTGGTTTATTAATTTTTGTTAAAAAGGGGTTTGGTAGGTCATGTTATTGGTGTGTAAATGGTGGTAATTCACCTAAGGGTAACGTGTTATTTAAGTACTGGAATGTGTGGTAGAGGAATTTTGATAATATCCAGTATAGTTCTTTTTATTAATCACTTATACGTTCTTGTATTAGTTGTTAAAATGAGGGGGTAGGGAACCGATTATATGGGTATGACTTTGTATATAGCCTTTTATGTATAATGTACTACGTGTGATTTTCTTTGGATTATATAGTCTTTTGTGAGTAAGAAACTGTATTTTTGAATTTATTAAACCATCCTGTATGTTTGGGTGTGGGTTGCCTTTTGTGTAGTCAATTGTATGATTGAATTTTTGGGGATGGCAATCATGTTAAATTGAAGTGTGTCTCTTAAGTATAGGTTAAGAGCTGGGATAGGGAATGTGGAATTGTTGTTTCATATTTAATGGATAACATGTCTTAGTTTATGTAACGTATGCATAGTATACATATGAATATGTATTGTGCTTTTTAAATAAAATATAAAAAAAAAACTGTCATCACCAGCGCCACTACCAACATTGTGTTCATTACATTTGTCAACAGTATTGTATTCAACATTAATGTCTATGTGACTAACCTCATCACACTCTGCACCACCACTTATATTATGCTCATCACTATTACTAACATTATAGACACCACCACTCTCATCACACTCTTCACCACCACTTAAATTACGCTCATCACTATTACTAACATTATAGACACCACCGCTCTCATCACACTCTTCACCACCACTTAAATTACGCTCATCACTATTACTAACATTATAGACACCATTGCCCTCATCACACTCTTCACCACCACTTATATTACGGTCATCACTATTACTAACATCATTGACACCATAGCCTTCGTTATGATGCTCACTACAGTTATCAACACAAGTATTATATTCGTCATTACTGTGATTAAGAACACCACCGCCACCTTGTTCAGCAGCCTTACACTTGCTTTCACAAATTGTGACAATCTTGTTATTGGTACACTCTACACATCTTTCCTTGTGTTGTTCAAGTTGTTGTTTCAGGAGAGATTGTTGTGTTTCCAGTACTTTTATGCGCGACATCAGGTTGTATACCACAGGAGCAAGACTTGGAACATCTGGAGACGTGAAGTCCTGGTCAGCTGAGCTATTTAGCTGACTGTCAGCTGACTCAGCTAGGCTGGTATTGACAGCCGACGTGATGGAGGTCTGTTGACGTGCTCCCCAGGTGAGGTGCTCAACCCCATTGTCTGAGGGCAGGCATGAGCCAGTATTCAGACCCGAGGTACCTGGTAGTCCTGGGGGGCCATTATGAGGGGTACAGGGTGAAGTGCGGTTGGCTGCGATGCGATCAGCCCTCACACTGCAGTCAGCATGAGCTGCTGTGACTCCTGAGGTCTTACAATTGATACATTGTTTAGCAACAGTCTGTTGCTGTTTGATCATAGCATAACACCGTTCAGAAGGATGAGCATTGGCACACACTGCACACCAGTGTGACTTAGATGGGCATTTCCTGGCGATGTGGCCCCAGCGTTGACACTTATAACATCGACGTTGAGGAGGTCTGTACAATGCAATGTAATAGCGTCTGTTGAGGGCTGCACGGGAGTGAATATAGCGTGGCAGAGTCCCCTGGCCAGTCCACTCAGCTAATATCAGACCGTTGGAAAGTCGACGAGGGCTTGTAACTTGCTCTGACGCCAGATATTGAGGATTCAAGTGCTTGTTGACGTTGTAGATGACAATAAGCACTTTAGGTGCCCTTGGTGGGGCAGCTCGGAGTTTGATGTTGGCATATTCGTGAGTGAGAAGTTTGTCTATAAATGCTGAATCATTAGGCACAAAGACGTAGTTATCCTCATCGCGGACAAACTTGATCGTTTTCTCATGATTGTTTACACTAGCTTCGAAAAACCAGTTAAACTTGGTCTCTTGATCAGTGTTGTTAGGGAAATCTAACCTGACAGCTTTGGGAGGGTGTGCGCCCACTGTATTGCTTTCAGCAAGCTTTCTCTGGAAGCCTCGTTCTTTTTTCCAAGCCTGTTTACTAAAATATGTTTCAAATCTGCCTTCACCATCATCTACGTCAACACCATCAGCTATACTCATAGCTGACAGGAGTCTCACACTGGCGATGGGCTAAAGGATACCGGTGAATAGAAGGGACAAGGAAGGGATATTCACCTCGCTAGACACAGGCAATGTGGGTGTAGTGGCCTGCGGGTCGCAGTGCGATTTTCAAGGTCATTCACGGGGCCACAGTCGTCTCGAGAGTTACCAATATTGCACTACTCGTTAATTACTCCAAACCCGGAGCACTTAACACAGCTAGCACACGTGTCTAGGAATGACAGACAAATTTTCACTCTGTGGACAAATAAATCAGCACAAACTTAATATGTTTATAGATGAACCTCTGGCTTGTTACAGTTAAAAAGCCGTCTCCGAAGGAGTTACCAGGTACTAGCCTTTCAAAACGGAAAACTAATTCCAGTGTTTCACTAGGTATGTCACAACTCACACACAAGAGTTCTAACAACACCGAAGGTACGGCCGGACACTGTAGAACATTCACAAAGGCATTCTGGGATTCAGAAGAGATGTAACTGCAGTGTAACTTGACCTTGGCAAGCTGGCTTGGAGTGCTGTTTAGCCTGGATCGGTTAAACTCGCCCTTATCTCATATGTAGATAATGGCGACGAGCTAAGGAATACCGGTGAATAGGAAAGTCGAGGAAGGGACATTCACCTCACTGGACACACGCAGTATGGGTGTAAGTGGCATGCGAGTCTTATAGTTCCATTTTCAAGGTCACCCAGCAGGCCAGACATTCCTCACTCATTTTAAGCCTACGTAGGTACTGATGGTAGCACAATGTCCTAAGTCAGTGAAATCCACTCATGCAAATAGTTACAACAAATCTGCAGCACTTAACACAACCACTAGGATATTTGCTTGTAGCAGGCAGGTAGGCACACAGGAGACTTATTCGTAAGGTTAGTGGAGTGCGGCACAGAGGACTGACACGGGCACTCAAGCATTTATGTGGTCTGGCAAAAACCGCCTCTAGACCATAAGTAAATAGAGGCGAATGGCTGAGTTCCAAATCGAGGAAGGAGGGGAGAGGGGCGAGGTGGAGTGAAGGTGTAGCCTCCTACAGCCACTTCAAATCAAGATGTTTGTGTTTCACTAGGTATATCGCTAGTCACAGTTCACACATAAGAGTTCCAGCAGCAATTCAGCTGCGCTCCAACGATATTTGTTGCATGATGAGTTATCAGTCGGGTGAGATAAGCAGTTCTGATATAGAAGGCCTAGGACTTCACTCAACACACACGTCCTCTCCCCTCAACCACTCAGGCCTAACTGTTGTGGAGGATTGGCGACTATTTATCATACGGTATATTTTTGCGATTGTATTGAACTTATAAGGGTTTGGATGGGTAAGGTTTTAAGGTTAGTGGGGGGAGGGGGTTTGCAGGTGTTGAGGGTTTTAAGTTTAGATATAACTGGGGTGAATAAAAGGGTTGAGAATGCGATTGGGTATATGATTACTGATTATATATACATGATGTGGGCTATGAGGGAGGCGGACGTGCGGGCAAGAATTAATGCATTGGCAGCAACTTTTTATAGGACACAGTGTAGAAATAAAGGGGTGTATGGAGGGAGATGGGAGAGAGATTTTAGTGAGGGTTATCGAAATTTCACATTAAGGGATTTATGGGATTTGCAAAATGGGTAAGGGGATACAACGGGCTATTTTCCTAGACTTGGGTGTGAGCATGGAGAGCTGTTTATATGGATGTATAATTGAGTTTTGATATCTAGAGGCAATAGGGTTATTACCCCGAGGGTTTCAGCAACTACACAGTTATCATTTAGAAAGGTGTAGCACTACGATTGCATATTTTATCATGTATAAATCATTTCAAGGACTTTATGATGAAAATTTTCAATGAGACTCAAATTTTTTTTTTTTTTTATATTTTATTTAAAACATTGCACAATTACAAGGAGGTATAAAAATATAATAAAATGAACCTGATACTGATTATGAACAATAAAACCAAAGTATCACAGCCCCAATACAGAAAATAAACACCATACATAATGCAGTATGACACCCAAAAATACAACTCGCAACATATTCAAAATTCCGGCATTATACAAAATATTACTATTGCCTTTGCTGACACAGCTGACGTTTCTCCCCCCCCCCCCCCACACACACACACATTAAAATTATACCCACATTCACCAATCTGAAGAATCATAATATTAATTCAACTTAAATTTCTGAACATATCCTGAACTCGTCAGTAACTTAAGTAATAAGTATTTACAAACATTGGTGGTACATGAACACCAAAATCACAAAACATTAAATTACAACCTATTAACAAAATGTGAACATTACAATCCTAAACACTTGTACACCTCTATAAGTAGAGAAATATACACCTACAAGTTATAAATATTAATATTAATGTTGCCACTATGAAGTTCAAGCTTTATAACAACAGTGCTAAAGTGCAGTTTACGGACATTTTTTTTTTTTTTTTTTTATATTTTATTTATAACCAATACAGTATACATAAAAATAAAAATTAAAGGAAACAGTATGGATCTCTAACATCATAATCCTACTAGGACATCTACATACTTATCCCATATACCAAAATACAAATAAACATACAAAGAAAACAGCTTAAAACCGACTCATTACAGTTACAATAAACCCGTATACAAAAATTTCAGACACAAAAGGAATGCGTCTATAAACTGGCTAGATATATCTGTATACCATACAGCCAAAACTTACGTTAAGAACATAGCATGAAAAACCTATATCAGGGTGCTGACAGTCTATAAGTACATCTTGACATACAAAAACCTAGAACATAACATAACCTAAAAAAAAAAAAACCACTTCATATGGCAAAGAACAATACCATTGTATAATACTATACAAAGTACATTGAAATGACAATTAAAACAAAGTATCGAAAAGGGAACATACAACAAGCATGTTGAATACCTATAAACCTACACATCACATACACCACAGAATTATCTTTGTATAACACATTTGAGGACAAAAAGAAAAACCAAACATACTTAGATCATGCCTTGTGTCACCTCAAACCTTCAAACACACAAATACTGTGAGATGTACCCTCTCACACTTACACACAATGTAGTGCAACAACACTACTTACATATTATATGCAATACCTTCTGAAAAACAATGTGAAAAACATATCTTACACAACTACCCCGACCAAACTCACATCACAAAAGAAACTTATTTATTATATTACCAAACATACCACACACGCTAACATCCATACACATGTCCATACTCAAGAAAACTAGCCCGCCGCAACCCCTTACTTGACACTTAAATCTCTTAAATCCTTCAACCTGAATCTACGATAACCTTCAGTAAATGCTGTCTCCCATCTTCCCCCATAAAGATCCCTATTGCGGCACTTTGTTCTATACATCGTGGCCCCTAACACTCTTATCCTTTCCTCGACTCCCACCTCCCTCATTGCCCAAGATATATATATAAAATCAGTGACCACATACGCAACCGCATTCACCACCTGCTGACTCCACCCACCTATATCTAAACTTAACACCCGCAACACCTGTAACCCTTCCCCACCCACTAACCTAACTACCCTACTTAGCCAGACCCTCACATCTTCTAAACAAATACAAAAGTACACAGCGTGAAATATGGTTTCCGGACATCTTTTTTTTTTATATTTTATTTAAAACATGACATTACAAAAATATAATATGTAAAACTCATTTAAGTCTATAAATTAACACAATCCTCCCTACAGCTAATATTACACACCACACTTACAACACCGTGTGGGTACACCCCCCCCCTCCCTGCTCCCTCATCCTATCACTTAACCCAAACCTGTTGAAGCTACTCAACAGAATTACATGATATATATCACAACAAACATTACATTGCTACAACATAAAAGGCATGTAGCACACAAGTATTTCACTACAGGAAAGACACCTATCCTAAAAATTATCACCAACACAAACGTGTTTGAAGCCTCAACCCCCCCCCCTTGCATGCCCCCCCCCTTTGCATGTCCCACCCAAACCTATTCACAACCAAACATACAAATTATACAGTAAAGAAAAAGAATACAACATCGTAACACATTGATACAGTACATGTATATACACCCATTTCACAAATATCCTCAAGTAATTACAAAGGGTCTGTCCTTGTGCAAACAAGAGGCCTCATAACAGCAGGTCCTGCACAAGTAACACTACCAGTGTTTTTATACATTGTGTATGCATAGGTATAAAATACATACCTAATACTTGACATAGAACATAAGAATGCTCCTAAAACCTCCACCATACATACCCCACCCACTATCATACAACATATAGTCCAAGATTCATACACACAGCAGCAGCACATGCCACCTCAACCGCACCAGCGTACCTTAGGCGCACACAGGCGCAGGCAGCAACACCTCTAACCAGAACCTAACACTACTCACATTCCACAATTTGCAGACACATCTGAACAGCACATATCAAGCCACTTTCATCCTAACACTGGGCACATGCCCCCCCCCTCACACCTGGCTAAGGTTTCCTCCCTCGCTGCCCCACTTGTACTTTTGCATGCCCACTTGGGCCCTGGGGGCCACGTTTGCCATGCTCTCCACGCACGACACCCGTGCCACCTGGCACCCCCAGCTGTCGCTGCTCACCTCCACTAGCACACCGACCCTCCCCATCTACCGATGCTTTCTTCCCTGTTCGTTGAGCCGGCGTCAGGACGTCGTCAGAGTCCGACAATGCTGCAGCCCTCTTCCTCGTCCCAGCATCCTCCTCCATGTTTGTGACCGGATCGTCCACACGATGTACCTCCACCACCACCTTCGTCTCTGCCTTCTGACGAGGGGTCACCACGTCCCCGCCAGCCCCACCAGCACCAACAACCTCCTTCTGCTGCTGCTCGACCGCCACAGACACGATCTCCGGACTGGCCGTCGTCACAGCCGGGGAGACCACATCCGTAGATGAGAACATGGTATGCAAAACAGACGCTATTGTCGCATCCAAGTCCTCCACTTCTACCGTCACCTGATCTTCCCCGGAAGCCTGCTGTACCACCGGCGATGCAGGTGACTCGAGAGACGACAGCTCCAGATTCGACACCACCACTGGCTCCTCAATCTCCTCACTCCAAAGCCGACCGTGGCCACCATCTCCTTTTCGTCCACGTATGGGAGCCTCCTGCCCATCGTCATTCGTTGATCCACCGGCTGGCCTTCTGGCCTGCCCGCGCTGCCCACACTCTGCTGCCATATGATCATATTCACCGCAGAGGCGACACGTCCGTCGTTGACCAGCATAAGACACCATGACCTGTGTCCGGAAGTCATCAAGGTACACATACGATGGTATGGCCTGGCGTAGAGACATCTTGAGGGTAAACGAACCGTCTGGGAGACCAACATACGCCCCAGCCACCCGCATGCCTTGTTTAGCCATGTGTATCACTCCGTATCTTCTGAAAACACTGCGGAGATCTGTTGCATCGGCCTCGAAGGGCACATTGCGCAGTTTCACCCACGTATATTGTCGAGAGACATCCACCATACGCACATGCACGTCAGGGGACACATCTACGCAGAGATCTTGGAACTGCTCAACCAGCTGCTCGTACACTGGCTCGTAGAGTAGTTTTACAAATATCCGGTATGCGCCATTTAATGCCACACCGTACAAATCCTTGTCCGCAATACCATAAGTGTCACGGATAATCTTAGGTAGCAAAACTTGTTCATTCTCAGGCGTAATCGCCCCCCGAACAAGCTGTATACCAACGGTATTCACCCGCCTCCTCACGCTGAATACCATGACGTCACCGGATAGCTTGCTAGACTGTCAGCAGAGAGGTATGAGGCACGTCCACACTCCCTGGCAGCTAGGTCGCGAAAATGTACCTCCCTCATTGCCCAAGATATATATATAAAATCAGTGACCACATACGCAACCGCATTCACCACCTGCTGACTCCACCCACCTATATCTAAACTTAACACCCGCAACACCTGTAACCCTTCCCCACCCACTAACCTAACTACCCTACTTAGCCAGACCCTCACATCTTCTAAACAAATACAAAAGTACACAGCGTGAAATATGGTTTCCGGACATCCACACGCTTTGCACTCCCCACCCTCCCTTAATCTCCTATTAAATAACACAACCCCAGACGGCAAAATCCCATGTAAAAACCTAAACATAACCTCCCTGACACTTGGTTTTACTCGTAGTTGTTGAAGACATTTCCATACAGAACCCCATGCATACATAGGGTATGCCCCCTCAACTGCCGCCACCACAGACCCACCCCCCACCCTCTCAAGAACCTTCAATTTAAGCTGTTTGGGATCCCTTACCGTCAGTAAAATTCGCAACATAGCCTCCCCAAACATTAAATCCCTACCCCTCCACCACCGTTGCATATCCATGCGCAGTCTTTCAAGGCCCCCCCCGCTCACCCCCTCCCTCACAAACCCCCTTTTCAGAAACACACTCAACATACGTTTCTCAAGAGGTATAAGCCCCAGCCCCCCCTGGCTAACGGGAAGCGACACCACCCCTCTACTTAGCCAGTCACAACCCGATCCCCATATAAATCTAAATACTCGCAGTTGCAACCGTTGCACCTCACACCGTCGTAACGGATATATTGCCACCACGTGCCATAACTTGCTATACAACAGGACATTCGTGACTATAACCCTTTGATGCAACGTTAATTGCTCTGCCCTCAAACCTCCCAATCTTTTCAAAACTCCATCCACGGTGCGTCTCGAATTTGCCTCTTGTGCATCCCTATCATTCCGCATGTACACTATCCCACATATCAACAACTGATCTACCACACGCCACCCACCCTCAACAGTCTCACCATTATGTACGCTATCCCCTAGATCCAAATACTTGGACTTTACTACATTAATTTTCATCCCCGTAGCCTCACCAAAAACGTCTATCACCCTTCCTACCTTATGTAAATCCCTCACATCCCTCACCAAAACTGTCGTATCATCCACGTAACCCACTATACCCGCTTCCCCTTCTCGTGCAAAACCAACCCTTGCTCTCGCCATACTCCACCTAACTGCCCTATAAAAGGGTTCCTGAAGACATGCAAACAAAATTTGCGACAGAGGACATCCCTGTCGCAAACCCCTTCCCATCTGTATGCTATCACCTAGTCGTCCATTAACCTGAATTCTCATAACTGCACCCAGATACAAAGTTTTTGCCCAAGAAACTATTTCCCTCCCGAAACCCAACCAACGCATAAAACTCCATAATGCATCCCTTTCTACGCTATCATAAGCAGCTCTCCAATCCAGAGCCAAAACACCCCCTCCCCCCTCCCCCCTATGCTCTATAAAACTCCTAATAACTCCATGCCCTTCATACATTGATCTACCCGGTATGCCATATTGTCCTCTATCAATTACTTTACCTAAAACCTGTTTGATTCTGTTCCCTAATACCCTTGCAAATAACTTATAATCACCGCACATAAGCGATATTGCACGGTAATCTTCTACCGTTGTCTGTCCACCCTTCGGCACTAATACAACAACAGCAGTCCTTTGCTGCTCACCCATTGCCCCATCTTCCTTCATTACATTGAACAATCTGACTAAAAATCTCCTCAATACTTCCCAGTTCTTAACATAAAAATCATTAGGCAACCCGTCTACACCCGGTGCCTTACCTAAACTTGCACCTGCTATAGCTTGCCAAATTTCCCCTTCCGTAATCTGTCCTTCCAAAGTCTCCCTATCTCTACCATCAAGCTCGCATTGCACATAACCACCCATTTCCCTTAAAGCATCATCTCGTATACCCACATGTTGTGCATATGACCTAAACCATACATCAAGATATCCACTCATACCTTCAGTCGACATCAATACCTGCCCTTCCCTATACCCTCCCATCCCCACATGAACAGTTAATCCCATCATCTCCGTCGCCGCTCTCCTCTTACGCTGTCCTCTCAATACACACGCCGATGGCCTATCACCCCATAACACCTCCTCCAACCCCGCCAAAACGCGTGCACCATCAAATCTTTCATTTTGCAAATCCCTAATGCTCTCCTTTAATCCCTCAATATCTCCCACCGGGTAACTAACCCTCCCTCGTTCGTAGCAAGCCCTCAACTGCCCCTCAAGATAAGATTGAAACCCATACTTTAACCTATTATATTCCCTCCCATTACGTACATAAAAATCCTTAATACCTGATTTCGCCACCGAGTCCCACCATCTAACCAGATCACCATTCCCAGGCGCTTCTGCCTCCAACCCCTCCCAAAACTGTTTAAATGACTGTCTATATTCTTCTTCATGCAGCAACTTTACATTTAACTTCCAATACCCCCTACCCCTTCGTGGCAACCCCTCCCAACCCAAATCCACCATAACACCCCTATGATCAGAAAATACCACATCCAACACCCTCACCCTATGTATTACTACCCTTCTGGGGACGTACAAACGATCGAGCCTAGCAGCATACCCACGCCTAATAAATGTATGCTCTACCTCCCCCCCCCCACAGATATCGATTAAACCCACCCCTGATAACAATTCTCCCAATGTTCCCATACAATGCCCCGCCCCCCTCGGTTCCACATCCTTACGCCTTATCACACAGTTCCAATCACCTCCTATCACGGCTACCCCTGGCAATCCACGCAAGTAGTAAACCAACACATCCCTCACAAATTTATTCTTAACGCGTACGTCTCCCTCTGCCGGTCCATACACACACACCAACGTCATCTGTACCTGACCCCATAATCCATCCACACGTATCACCCTCCCCTCCCCCCCTTCACAATGCCTGACAACCAACGGGCTAGTTTCCTTTACCAATATAGCCACACCGCCTTTCAATCTGACCGCATGTTCAACATACACCTTATATCCTTCCACCTTCAACTCATAACCATGTCTATAATTATGCTCCTGCAAGAACACAACGTCAACACCATGACGCTCCAAAAACTCCCTAAACCACTCACACTTTCTCTGCGACCTCAAACCATTGATGTTCAATGTCAAGCACTTAAAACCGACAAAGGTGGTTTCCCTCTTGACACAACCTTTTTGTCACCTGATCGCCTCATTGCACTCTTATCCCTCCCCCCCCCCTTTTTGTGCACTCTTACTCGATCCCTGTCCCTGAGTGTCTTTTGAACCCCTCTGCGTGACATCCGCCCATGTTTTCTTCCCTGAACGTTGTGCGGGCGTAAGCACTTCATCTGAATCATAAAGCACTGCTGCGCGCTTTCGCGTCGTACCGTCGACCTGCATCTCGTCATCAAGCTCATCATCACGATGAACCTCAACCTCCACCGTATTCACCGACAAGACAGCCTTGTCACACACCTTAGGACGAACTACCTTCGCCCCTCCGTCCTCCATAATAGTCCCAAGATCCAGGATCGTGCCTTCTTCCTGATACGGCCCCGTGCCCGAAATATCCACAAGGGTCGTCAATGCTTCCTCCTTGCTATCATTCACTTCTGCGATGATCTCCTCCAATGCCTGAACCACGTCCAAGGAAGGGGAGTCCCCCCCCCACTCGTAGCACCTGCCATCTTCTCTGCCTTCTCAACCTCCTCACTCCATGACGCACTCTGCGGAGTCAGTGTCGAAAAAGGCTGTTCTTGCTCCACTCTCCTCACCTCTACGTTTCTTCGTTGTTGTAGGTCGTTGTCTCCACGTCCTCTACCACATTGCGCTGCCAGGTGTTCATACGACCCACACAAACGACAAGTGCGTCGTTGCCCTGCGTATGTCACAAATACCTGAGTTCTGAATTCTTCCATCACCACATACGACGGTATAGGATGTCGTATCGTCATCTTTGCAGAGTACGTACCCTCAGGTATTCCCATATACGTACCAGCTGACCATCTTCCGGCAGTAACCGTGTGTACCGTCCCATATTTACTCATGGCAAACCTTATGTCAGATGCATCCGCCTCAAATGGCACATTCCTGATCTTCACCCAAGTGAAGTAACTTGATACATCATGCATCCTCACCGTGACAGCATGATTCACAGGTATGGCCACTTCCTGAAACTTGTTAACCACTGTCTCATACATACTCGTCGAATTGAATTTAAGAAATATCCTCTTCGTGCCATTCAAGGCAAGTCCACAAATCTCTTCAGTAGCTACGCCGTAGGTGTCTCTAATTATTGCTGGTAGAAGTAGCTCCATAGACGGCCCAGTGATAGCTCCACTGGTTAATTCAATACAGACTGTATTGACTCTCCGGCGACAAGCCTGCGCCATGTTGTGAAAATATTACTGCACCCAGTCAACACCAGGGGGTAGCAGCAGCACACGTCCTCTCTACTCAAGGGCTGAGAGACGAATGAATGAGACTCAAATATGTTATAAGTGTCTTTACTGTTTTTGATTCAATTGTTAGTGGTAAAAAGTGTTTCCTAGCATATAGCAATTGGTTTTTATTTTATGTTATATTTTATGCTGTGTTACAGTGTGCTTTTCAGTAATATTATATTACATGTAACTACTTGCATTATTTTTCTTTGTTTCGCTGAGATGTAAAATATCACATCGTCGTTTTGTTTAGTTATATTGGATGTTTTTATTGTGACTTTTAGTATTATCCCGTTTCCTTCTTTGAATAGTAAATACCTATGTATGTTAAGATCTCGTGATAATCGCCAATATTAATGTTTTGAGTATCGTGGTGCTCTGTTAAGCACCTGAGATCTTAGACTTAGTCTTGCATACGTGTGTTGACAGTCAGAAACCTCACCTAGTATGTGCCTGATGTATTCTCATGTAGTGTAACGTGTGTGCTTGTATGTGTGTGTCATTGTGTGTGTTTGTTTGTTTTTTTTATCTCTGTTTTATTGTACAATCTTCATAATTTCCAGTGTTTGATGTTTGGTAATATGTAACCTTGTTAGAGATGTTCTTTAACAAATAAAACAATACCACTGTAATGTATAGTGTCGTGTGTGAGAGTGTATTATCACTGTAATATACGGTGTGTTGTGTGTGAGAGTGTATTATCACTGTAATATACGGTGTGTTGTGTGTGAGTGTATATTCACTGTAATATACGGCGTGTTGTGTGTGAGTGTAATACCAATGTAACATACGGTGTGGTGTGTGTGTGTATTACCACTGTACTGTATGGTGTCGTTATTAGGTCTCGGGTTAAGTGCGATTCTAGTGCAGTAATCTTTTGTCGTGTATCTTTTTAATATATTTCTGTCATTTGTGTCGCACTGTTTTAAATAAAATATAAAAAAAAAAAAGTTCAAGTCTTGATTGTCTAACTACTGTAATTATCGCTCATTGCTAGTTCTCCTGCCGGCTTCTCGGTGTTGCTGGGCAGCAACTGTCCACGGAGCAATCACGTGAGAGGGGGATGTTCACACCTCACATGGAGTAGTCAGTCTGGGATAGACTCTCTTGGTGGTTGGACGTATTCCTGACGTATTGGCCCTTGTTGGAAGATCGTCTCTGTTGCTTTCTTGTTGCTGATTCTGAAGAACTCTGTTCACAGCACATTGTCTGACTTAGTGATTTTCGACATTGTACTTAGGTTGTGTGTCGCATAGACACATGGGACCAATGCAAATTGTAAGTAAATTATCTGATGTAAATTATGTGGTAGCTCCTCTTGATAAGACCTCAAAAACTAAAACCTACAACATTAATCAGTTTATGAGTCACTAGTTATCACTGTTCACACCACCAGTACCTCAGTGACTTATGAGTCACTAGTGATCACTGTGCTCACCACCAGTACCTCTGTGACTTATGAGTCACTAGTGTTCACTGTGCACATCACCAGTGCCTCAGTGACTTATGAGTCACTAGTGATCACTGCGCACACCACCAGTACCTCAGTGACTTATGAGTCACTAGTGATCACTGTACACACCACCAGTACCTCAGTGACTTATGAGTCACTAGTGATCACTGTGCACACCACCAGTACCTCAGGGACTAATGAGTCACTAGTGATCACTGTACACACCACCAGTACCTCAGTGACTTATGAGTCACTAGTGATCACTGTGCACACCACCAGTACCTCAGTGACTTATGAGTCACTAGTGATCACTGTGCACACCACCAGTACCTCAGTGACTTATGAGTCACTAGTGATCACTGTGCACACCACCAGTACCTCAGTGACTTATGAGTCACTAGTGATCACTGTGCACACCACCAGTACCTCAGTGACTTATGAGTCACTAGTGATCACTGTGCACACCACCAGTACCTCAGTGACTTATGAGTCACTAGTGATCACTGTGCACACCACCAGTACCTCAGTGACTTATGAGTCACTAGTGATCACTGTGCACACCACCAGTACCTCAGTGACTCATGAGTCACTAGTGATCACTGTGCCCACCACTGGTACCTCAGTGACTAATGAGTCACTAGTGATCACTGTGCACACCACCAGTACCTCAGTGAGTTATGAGTCACTAGTGATCACTGTGCACACCACCAGTACCTCAGTGACTAATGAGTCACTAGTGATCACTGTGCACACCACCAGTACCTCAGTAATTTGTGAGTCACTAGTGATCACTGTGAACACCACTAGTACCTCAGTGACTTATGAGTCACTAGTGATCACTGTGCACACCACAAGTACCTTAGTGACTTATGAGTCACTAGTTATCACTGTGCACACCACCAGTACCTCAGTGACTTATGAGTTACTAGTGATCACTGTGCACACCACCAGTACCTCAGTTACTTATGAGTCACTAGTGATCAAAGTGCACACCTCCAGTACCTCAGTGAATTATGAGTCAATAGTGATCACTGTGCACACTACCAGCACCTCAGTGACTTATGAGTCACTAGTGATCATTTTGCACACCACCAGTACCTCAGTGACTTATGAGTCACTAGTGATCAGTGTGCACACCACCTCTGCCTCAGTGACTTATGAGTCACTAGTGGTCACTGTACACACCACAAGTACCTCAGTGACTAGTGAGTCACTAGTGATCACTTTGCACACCACCAGTACCTCAGTGACTTATGAGTCAATAGTGATCACTGTGCTCAGCACAAGTACGTCAGTGACTTATGAGTCACTAGTGATCATTGTGCACTCCACAAGTTCCTCAGTGACTTATGAGTTACTATTGATCACTGTGCACACCACCAGTACCTCAGTGACTTATGAGTCACTGGTGATCACTGTGCACACCACAAGTACCTCAGTGACTTATGAGTCACTAGTGATCACTGTTCACACCACCAGTACCTCAGTGACTCATGAGTCACTAGTGATCACTGTGCACACCACTGGTACCTCAGTGACTAATGAGTCACTAGTGATCACTGTGCACACCACCAGTACCTCAGTGAGTTATGAGTCACTAGTGATCACTGTGCACACCACCAGTACCTCAGTGATTTATGAGTCACTAGTGATCACTGTGCACACCACCAGTACCTCAGTGATTTATGAGTCACTAGTGATCACTGTGCACACCACCAGTACCTCAGTGACTCATGAGTCACTAGTGATCACTGTGCACACCACCAGTACCTCAGTGACTAATGAGTCACTAGTGATCACTGTGCACACCACCAGTACCTCAGTGAGTTATGAGTCACTAGTGATCACTGTGCACACCACCAGTACCTCAGTGACTTATGAGTCACTAGTGATCACTGCACACACCACCAGTACCTCAGTGATTTATGAGTCTCTGGTGATCACGGTACACACCACCAGTACCTCAGAGGCTCATGAGTCTCTAGTGATCACTCTGCTCACCACCAGTACCTCATTGACTAATGAGTCACTAGTGATCACTGTGCACACCACCAGTACCTCAGTGATTTATGAGTCTCTGGTGATCACTGTACACACCACCAGTACCTCAGAGGCTGATGAGTCTCTAGTGATCACTGTGCACACCACCAGTACCTCAGTGAGTTATGAGTCACTAGAGATCACTGTGCACACCACCAGTACCTCAGTGGCTTACGAGTCAGTAGTGATCACTGTGCACACCACCAGTACTTCAGTGACTTATGAGTCACTAGTGATCACTGTGCACACCACCAGTACCTCAGGGACTAATGAGTCACTAGTGATCACTGTGCACACCACCAGTACGTCAGTGACTTATGAGTCACTAGTGATCACTGTGACTCAGTGACTTATGAGTCTCTAGTGATCACTGTGCACACCACCAGTACCTCAGTGATTTATGAGTCACTAGTGATCACTGTGCACACCACCAGTACCTCAGTGAGTTATGAGTCACTAGTGATCACTGTGCACACCACCAGTACCTCAGTGGCTTATGAGTCAGTAGTGATCACTGTGCACACCACCAGTACTTCAGTGACTTATGAGTCACTAGTGATCACTGTGCACACCACCAGTACCTCAGGGACTAATGAGTCACTAGTGATCACTGTACACACCACCAGTACCTCAGTGACTTATGAGTCACTAGTGATCACTGTGCACACCACCAGTACCTCAGTGACTTATGAGTCACTAGTGATCACTGTGCACACCACCAGTACCTCAGTGACTTATGAGTCACTAGTGATCACTGTGCACACCACCAGTACCTCAGTGACTTATGAGTCACTAGTGATCACTGCGCACACCACCAGTTCCTCAGTGACTTATGAGTCACTAGTGATCACTGTGCACACCACCAGTACCTCAGTGACATATGAATCACTAGTGATCACTGTGCACACCACCAGTACCTCAGTGACTTATGAGTCACTAGTGATCACTGTGCACACCACCAGTATATAAGTTACTTATGAGTCACTAGTGATCACTGTGCATACCACCAGTACTTCAGTGACTTATGAGTCAGTAGTGATCACTGTGCACACCACCAGTACCTCAGTGATTAATGAGTCACTTATGATCACTGTGCACACCACCAGTACCTCAGTGACTTATGAGTCACTAGTGATCACTGTGCACACCACCAGTACCTCAGTGACTTATGAGTCACTAGTGATCACTGTGCACACCACCAGTACCTCAGTGACTTATGAGTCACTAGTGATCACTGTGCACACCACCAGTACCTCAGTGACTTATGAGTCACTAGTGATCACTGTGCACACCACCAGTACCTCAGTGACTTATGAGTCACTAGTGATCACTGTGCACACCACCAGTACCTCAGTGACTTATGAGTCACTAGTGATCACTGTGCACACCACCAGTACCTCAGTGACTTATGAGTCACTAGTGATGACTTTGCACACCAGCAGTACATCAGTGACTTATGAGTCACTAGTGATCACTGTGCACACCACCAGTACCTCAGTGACTTATGAGTCACTAGTGATCACTGCACACACCACCAGTACCTCAGTGACTTATGAGTCACTAGTGATCACTGTGCACACCACCAGTACCTCAGTGACTAATGAGTCACTAGTGACCGCTGTGCACACCACCAGTACCTCAGTGACTTATGAGTCACTAGTGATCACTGGGCACACCACCAGTATCTCAGTGACTTATGAGTCACTAGTGATCACTGTGCACACCACCAGTACCTCAGTGACTTATGAGTCACTAGTGATCACTGTGCACACCACCAGTACCTCAGTGACTTATGAGTCACTAGTGATCACTGTGCACACCACCAGTACCTCAGTGACTTATGAGTCACTAGTGATCACTGTGCACACCACCAGTACCTAAGTGACTTATGAGTCACTAGTGATCACTGTGCACACCACCAGTACCTCAGTGACTTATGAGTCACTAGTGATCACTGTGCACACCACCAGTACCTCTGTGACTTATGAGTCACTAGTGATCACTGTGCACACCAACAGTACCTCAGTGACTTGTGAGTTACTAGTGATCACTGTTCACACCACCAGTACCTAAGTGACTTATGAGTCACTAGTGATCACTGTGCAGACCACCAGTGCCTCAGTGACTTATGAGTCACTATTGATCAAAGTGCACACCTCCAGTACCTCAGTGAATTATGAGTCACTAGTGATCACTGTGCACACCACCAGCACCTCAGTGACTTATGAGTCACTAGTGATCATTTTGCACACCACCAATACCTCAGTGACTTATGAGTCACTAGTGATCAGTGTGCACACCACCTCTGCCTCAGTGACTTATGAGTCACTAGTGGTCACTGTACACACCACAAGTACCTCAGTGACTAGTGAGTCACTAGTGATCACTTTGCACACCACCAGTACCTCAGTGACTTATGAGTCAATAGTGATCACTGTGCTCAGCACAAGTACGTCAGTGACTTATGAGTCACTAGTGATCATTGTGCACACCACAAGTTCCTCAGTGACTTATGAGTTACTACTGATCACTGTGCACACCACTAGTACCTCAGTGACTTATGAGTCACTGGTGATCACTGTGCACACCACCAGTACCTCAGTGACTTATGAGTCACTAGTGATCACTGTGCACACCACCAGTACCTCAGTGACTTATGAGTCACTAGTGATCACTGTGCACACCACCAGTACCTCAGTGACTAATGAGTCACTAGTGATCACTGTGCACACCACCAGTACCTCAGTGAGTTATGAGTCACTAGTGATCACTGTGCACACCACCAGTACCTCAGTGACTAATGAGTCACTAGTGATCACTGTGCACACCACCAGTACCTCAGTGACTTATGAGTCACTAGTGATCACTGTGATCACCACCAGTGCCTCAGTGACTTATGAGTCACTAGTGATCACTGTGCACACCACCAGTACCTCAGTGACTTATGAGTCACTAGTGATCACTGTGCACACCACCAGTACCTCAGTGACTTATGAGTCACTAGTGATCACTGTGCACACCACCAGTACCTCAGTGACTTATGAGTCACTAGTGATCACTGTGCACACCACCAGTACCTCAGTGATCACTGTGCACACCACCAGTACCTCAGTGACTTATGAGTCACTAGTGATCACTGTTCACACCACCAGTACCTCAGTGACTCATGAGTCACTAGTGATCACTGTGCACACCACCAGTACCTCAGTGACTAATGAGTCACTAGTGATCACTGTGCACACCACCAGTACCTCAGTGAGTTATGAGTCACTATTGATCACTGGTGATCACTGTGCACACCACCAGTACCTCAGTTACTTATGAGTCACTAGTGATCACTGTGCACACCACCAGTACCTCAGTGACTTATGAGTCACTAGTGATCACTGTGCACACCACCAGTACCTCAGTGACTTATGAGTCACTAGTGATCACTGTGCACACCACCAGTACCTCAGTGACTTATGAGTCACTAGTGATCACTGTGCACACCACCAGTACCTCAGTGACTTATGAGTCACTAGTGATCACTGTGCACACCACCAGTACCTCAGTGACTTATGAGTCACTAGTGATCACTGTGCACACCACCAGTACCTCAGTGACTTATGAGTCACTAGTGATCACTGTGCACACCACCAGTACCTCAGTGACTTATGAGTCACTAGTGATCACTGTGCACACCACCAGTACCTCAGTGACTTATGAGTCACTAGTGATCACTGTGCACACCACCAGTACCTCAGTGACTTATGAGTCACTAGTGATCACTGTGCACACCACCAGTACCTCAGTGACTTATGAGTCACTAGTGATCACTGTGCACACCACCAGTACCTCAGTGACTTATGAGTCACTAGTGATCACTGTGCACACCACCAGTACCTCAGTGACTTATGAGTCACTAGTGATCACTGTGCACACCACCAGTACCTCAGTGACTTATGAGTCACTAGTGATCACTGTGCACACCACCAGTACCTCAGTGACTTATGAGTCACTAGTGATCACTGTGCACACCACCAGTACCTCAGTGACTTATGAGTCACTAGTGATCACTGTGCACACCACCAGTACCTCAGTGACTTATGAGTCACTAGTGATCACTGTGCACACCACCAGTACCTCAGTGACTTATGAGTCACTAGTGATCAGTGTGCACACCACCAGTACCTCAGTGACTTATGAGTCACTAGTGATCACTGTGCACACCACCAGTACCTCAGTGACTTATGAGTCACTAGTGATCACTGTGCACACCACCAGTACCTCAGTGACTTATGAGTCACTAGTGATCACTGTGCACACCACCAGTACCTCAGTGACTTATGAGTCACTAGTGATCACTGTGCACACCACCAGTACCTCAGTGACTTATGAGTCACTAGTGATCACTGTGCACACCACCAGTACCTCAGTGACTTATGAGTCACTAGTGATCACTGTGCATACCACTAGTGCCTCAGTGACTTATGAGTTACTAGTGATCTCTGAGCACACCACCAGTACCTCAGTGACTTATGAGTCACTAGTGATCACTGTGCACACCACCAGTACCTCAGTGACTTATGAGTCACTAGTGATCACTGTGCACACCACCAGTACCTCAGTGACTTATGAGTCACTAGTGATCACTGTGCACACCACCAGTACCTCAGTGACTTATGAGTCACTAGTGATCACTGCACACACCACCTGTACCTCAGTGACTTATGAGTCACTGATGATTACTGTGCACACCACCAGTACCTCAGTGACTTATGAGTCACTAGTGATAACTGTGCACACCACAAGTACCTCAGTGACTTATGAGTCACCAGTGATCACTGTGCACACCACCAGTACCTCAGTGACTTGTGAGTCACCAGTGATCACTGTGCACACGACCAGTACCTCAGTGACTTATGAGTCACTAGTGATCACTGTGCACACCTCCAGTACCTCAGTGACTTATGAGTCACTAGTGATCACTGCACACACCACCTGTACCACAATGACTTATGAGTCACTAGTGATAACTGTGCAGACCACAAGTACCTCAGTGTCTCATGAGTCATTAGTTATCAGTGTGCACACCACCAGTACCTCAGTGACTTATGAGTCACTAGTGATCACTGTGCACACCACCAGTACCTCAGTGACTTATGAGTCCTCAGTGACTTATGAGTCACTAATGGTTACTGTGCACACCACCAGTACCTCAGTGACTTATGAGTCACTAGTGATCACTGTGCACACCACCAGTACCTCAGTGACTTATGAGTCACTAGTGATCACTGTGCACACCACCAGTACCTCAGTGACTTATGAGTCACTAGTGATCACTGTGCACACCACCAGTACCTCAGTGACTTATGAGTCACTAGTCATCACTGTGCACACCACCAGTACCTCAGTGACTTATGAGTCACTAGTGATCACTGTGCACACCACCAGTACCTCAGTGACTTATGAGTCACTAGTGATCACTGTGCACACCACCAGTACCTCAGTGACTTATGAGTCACTAGTGATCACTGTGCACACCACCAGTACCTCAGTGACTTATGAGTCACTAGTGATCACTGTGCACACCACCAGTACCTCAGTGACTTATGAGTCACTAGTGATCACTGTGCACACCACCAGTACCTCAGTGACTTATGAGTCACTAGTGATCACTGTGCACACCACCAGTACCTCAGTGACTTATGAGTCACTAGAGATCACTGTGCACACCACCAGTACCTCAGTGACTTATGAGTCACTAGTGATCACTGTGCACACCACCAGTACCTCAGTGACTTATGAGTCACTAGTGATCACTGTGCACACCACCAGTACCTCAGTGACTTATGAGTCACTAGTGATCACTGTGCACACCACCAGCACCTCAGTGACTTATGAGTTACTAGTGATCACTGTGCACACCACCAGTACCTCAGTTACTTATGAGTCACTAGTGATCAAAGTGCACACCTCCAGTACCTCAGTGAATTATGAGTCACTAGTGATCACTGTGCACACCACCAGCACCTCAGTGACTTATGAGTCACTAGTGATCATTTTGCACACCACCAGTACCTCAGTGACTTATGAGTCACTAGTGATCAGTGTGCACACCACCTCTGCCTCAGTGACTTATGAGTCACTAGTGGTCACTGTACACACCACAAGTACCTCAGTGACTAGTGAGTCACTAGTGATCACTTTGCACACCACCAGTACCTCAGTGACTTATGAGTCAATAGTGATCACTGTGCTCAGCACAAGTACGTCAGTGACTTATGAGTCACTAGTGATCATTGTGCACACCACAAGTTCCTCAGTGACTTATGAGTTACTATTGATCACTGTGCACACCACCAGTACCTCAGTGACTTATGAGTCACTAGTGATCACTGTGAGTACCTCAGTGACTTATGAGTCACTAGTGATCACTGTGCACACCACTAGTACCTCAGTGACTTATGAGTCACTAGTGATCACTGTGCACACCACCAGTACCTCAGTGACTTATGAGTCACTAGTGATCACTGTGCACACCACCAGTACCTCAGTGACTTATGAGTCACTAGTGATCACTGTGCACACCACCAGTACCTCAGTGACTTATGAGTCACTAGTGATCACTGTGCACACCACCAGTACCTCAGTGACTAATGAGTCACTAGTGATCACTGTGCACACCACCAGTACCTCAGTGACTTATGAGTCACTAGTGATCACTGTTCACACCACCAGTACCTCAGTGATTTATGAGTCTCTGGTGATCACTGTACACACCACCAGTACCTCAGAGGCTCATGAGTCTCTAGTGATCACTCTGCTCACCACCAGTACCTCATTGACTAATGAGTCACTAGTGATCACTGTGCACACCACCAGTACCTCAGTGATTTATGAGTCTCTGGTGATCACTGTACACACCACCAGTACCTCAGTGACTTATGAGTCACTAGTGATCACTGTGCACACCACCAGTACCTCAGTGACTTATGAGTCACTAGTGATCACTGTGCACACCACCAGTACCTCAGTGACTTATGAGTCACTAGTGATCACTGTGCACACCACCAGTACCTCAGTGACTTATGAGTCACTAGTGATCACTGTGCACACCACCAGTACCTCAGTGACTTATGAGTCACTAGTGATCACTGTGCACACCACCAGTACCTCAGTGACTTATGAGTCACTAGTGATCACTGTGCACACCACCAGTACCTCAGTGACTTATGAGTCACTAGTGATCACTGTGCACACCACCAGTACCTCAGTGACTTATGAGTCACTAGTGATCACTGTGCACACCACCAGTACCTCAGTGACTTATGAGTCACTAGTGATCACTGTGCACACCACCAGTACCTCAGTGACTTATGAGTCACTAGTGATCACTGTGCACACCACCAGTACCTCAGTGACTTATGAGTCACTAGTGATCACTGTTAACACCTCCAATACCTCAGTGACTTATGAGTCACTAGTGATCACTGTGCACACCACCAGTACCTCAGTGACTTATGAGTCACTAGTGATCACTGCACACACCACCAGTGCCTCAGTGACTTATGAGTCAGTAGTGATCACTCTGCACACCACCAGCACCTCTGTGACTTATGAGTCACTAGTGATCATTGTGCAAACCACTAGTACCTAAGTGTCTTGTAAGTCACTATTGATCACTGTGCACACCACCAGTACCTCAGTGACTTATGAGTCACTAGTGATCACCGTGCACACCACCAGTACCTCAGTGACTTATGAGTCACTAGTGATCACTGTGCACACCACCAGTACCTCAGTGACTTATGAGTCACTAGTGATCACTGTGCACACCACCAGTACCTCAGTGACTTATGAGTCACTAGTGATCACTGTGCACACCACCAGTACCTCAGTGACTTATGAGTCACTAGTGATCACTGTGCACACCACCAGTACCTCAGTGACTTATGAGTCACTAGTGATCACTGTGCACACCACCAGTACCTCAGTGACTTGAGTCACTGGTGATCACTCTGCACACCACCAGTACCTCAGAGACTTATGAGTCACTAATGATCACTGTGCACACTACCAGTACCTCAGTGACTTATGAGTCACTAGTGATCAGTGTGCACACCAGCAGTACCTCAGTAACTTATGTGTCACTAGTGATCACTGTGCACACCACCAGTACCTCAGTGACTTAGGAGTCACTAGTGATCACTGTGCACACCACCAGTACCTCAGTGACTTATGAGTCACTAGTGATCACTGTGCACACCACCAGTACCTCAGTGACTTATGAGTCACTAGTGATCACTGTGCACACCACCAGTACCTCAGTGACTTATGAGTCACCAGTGATCACTGTGCACACCACCAGTACCTCAGTGACTTATGAGTCACTAGTGATCACTGTGCACACCACCAGTACCTTAGTGACCTATGAGTCACTAGTGATCACTGTGCACACCACCATTACCTCAGTGACTTATGAGTCACTAGTGATCACTGTGCACACCACCAGTACCTCAGTGACTTATGAGTCACTAGTGATCACTGTGCACACCACCAGTGCCACAGAGACTTATGAGTCACTAGTGATCACTGTGCACACCACCAGTGCCTCAGAGACTTATGAGTCACTAGTGATCACTGTGCACACCACCTGTACTTCAGTGACTTATGAGTCACTAGTGATCACTGTGCACACCACCAGTACCTCAGGGACTAATGAGTCACTAGTGATCACTGTACACACCACCAGTACCTCAGTGACTTATGAGTCACTAGTGATCACTGTGCACACCACCAGTACCTCAGTGACTTATGAGTCACTAGTGATCACTGTGCACACCACCAGTACCTCAGTGACTTATGAGTCACTAGTGATCACTGTGCACACCACCAGTACCTCAGTGACTTATGAGTCACTAGTGATCACTGTGCACACCACCAGTACCTCAGTGACTTATGAGTCACTAGTGATCACTGTGCACACCACCAGTACCTCAGTGACTTATGAGTCACTAGTGATCACTGTGCACACCACCAGTACCTCAGTGACTTATGAGTCACTAGTGATCACTGTGCACACCACCAGTACCTCAGTGACTTATGAGTCACTAGTGATCACTTTGCACACTACCAGTACCTCAGTGACTTATGAGTCACTAGTGATCACTGTGCACACCACCAGTACCTCAGTGACTTATGAGTCACTAGTGATCACTGTGCACACCACCAGTACCTCAGTGACTTATGAGTCACTAGTGATCACTGTGCACACCACAAGTACCTCAGTGACTTATGAGTCACTAGTGATCACTGTGCACACCACCAGTACCTCAGTGACTTATGAGTCACTAGTGATCACTGTGCACACCACCAGTACCTCAGTGACTTATGAGTCACTAGTGATCACTGTGCACACCACCAGTACCTCAGTGACTTATGAGTCACTAGTGATCACTGTGCACACCACCAGTACCTCAGTGACTTATGAGTCACTAGTGATCACTGTGCACACCACCAGTACCTCAGTGACTTATGAGTCACTAGTGATCACTGTGCACACCACCAGTACCTCAGTGTCTTATGAGTCACTAGTGATCACTGTGCACACCACCAGTACCTCAGTGACTTATGAGTCACTAGTGATCACTGTGCACACCACCAGTACCTCAGTGACTTATGAGTCACTAGTGATCACTGTGCACACCACCAGTACCTCAGTGACTTATGAGTCACTAGTGATCACTGTGCACACCACCAGTACCTCAGTGACTTATGAGTCACTAGTGATCACTGTGCACACCACCAGTACCTCAGTGACTTATGAGTCACTAGTGATCACTGTGCACACCACCAGTACCTCAGTGACTTTTGAGTCACTAGTGATCACTGTGCACACCACCAGTACCTCAGTAACTTATGAGTCGCCATTGATCACTGTGCACACCACCAGTACCTCAGTGACTTATGAGTCACCATTGATCACTGTGCACACCACCAGTACCTCAGTGACTTATGAGTCACAAGTGAACACTGTGCACACCACCGGTACCTCAGTGACTTATGAGTCACTAGTAATCACTGTGCACACCACCAGTTCCTCAGTGACTTACGAGTCACTAGTGATCACTGTGCATACCACTAGTGCCTCAGTGACTTATGAGTTACTAGTGATCTCTGAGCACACCACCAGTACCTCAGTGACTTATGAGTCACTAGTGATCACTGTGCACACCAGCAGTACCTCAGTGACTTATGAGTCACTAGTGATCACTGTGCACACCACCAGTACCTCAGTGACTTATGAGTCACTAGTGATCACTGTGCACACCAGCAGTACCTCAGTGACTTATGAGTCACTAGTGATCACTGTGCACACCACCAGTACCTCAGTGACTTATGAGTCACTAGTGATCACTGTGCACACCACCAGTACCTCAGTGACTTATGAGTCACTAGTGATCACTGTGCACACCACCAGTACCTCAGTGACTTATGAGTCACTAGTGATCACTGTGCACACCACCAGCACCTCAGTGACTTATGAGTCACTAGTGATCATTTTGCACACCACCAGTACCTCAGTGACTTATGAGTCACTAGTGATCAGTGTGCACACCACCTCTGCCTCAGTGACTTATGAGTCACTAGTGGTCACTGTACACACCACAAGTACCTCAGTGACTAGTGAGTCACTAGTGATCACTTTGCACACCACCAGTACCTCAGTGACTTATGAGTCAATAGTGATCACTGTGCTCAGCACAAGTACGTCAGTGACTTATGAGTCACTAGTGATCATTGTGCACACCACCAGTTCCTCAGTGACTTATGAGTTACTATTGATCACTGTACACACCACCCGTACCTCAGTGAATTTTGAGTCAGAGGTGATCACTGTGCACACCACCAGTACCTCAGTGACTTATAAGTCACTAGTGATCACTGTGCACACCACCAGTACCACAGTGACTTATGAGTCACTAGTGATCACTGTGCACACCACCAGTACCTCACTAGTGTGCACACCACAAGTACCTCAGTGACTAATGAGTCACTACTGATCACTGTGCACACCACTAGTACCTCAGTGACTTATGAGTCACTGGTGATCACTGTGCACACCACTAGTACCTCAGTGACTTATGAGTCACTGGTGATAACTGCGCAAACCACCAGTACCTCAGTGACTTATGAATCACAAGTGATCACTGTGCACACCACCAGTACCTCAGTGACTTATGAGTCACTAGTGATCACTGTGCACACCACCAGTACCTCAGTGACTTATGAGTCACTAGTGATCACTGTGCACACCACCAGTACCTCAGTGAGTTATGAGTCACTAGTGATCACTGTGCACACCACCAGTACCTCAGTGATTTATGAGTCTCTGGTGATCACTGTACACACCACCAGTACCTCAGTGACTTATGAGTTACTAGTGATCACTGTGCACACCACCAGTACCTCAGTGACTTATGAGTCACTGGTGATAACTGCGCACACCACCAGTACCTCAGTGATTTATGAGTCTCTGGTGATCACTGTACACACCACCAGTACCTCAGTGACTTATGAATCTCTGGTGATCACTGTGCACACCACCAGTACCTCAGTGACTTATGAGTCACTAGTGATCACTGTGCACACCACCAGTACCTCAGTGACTTATGAGTCACTAGTGATCACTGTGCACACCACCAGTACCTCAGTGACTTATGAGTCACTAGTGATCACTGTGCACACCACCAGTACCTAAGTGACTTATGAGTCACTACTGTTCACTGTGCACACCACCAGTACCTCAGGGACTAATGAGTCACTAGTGATTACTGCACACACCACCAGTACCTCAGTGACTTATGAGTCACTAGTGTTCACTGTGCACACCAGTACCTCAGTGACTTATGAGTCACTAGCGATTACTGTGCACACAACCAGTACCTCAGTGACTTATGAGTCACTAGTGATCACTGTGCACACCACCAGTACCTCAGTGACTTATGAGTCACTAGTGATCACTGTGCACACCACCAGTACCTCAGTGACTTATGAGTCACTAGTGATCACTGTGCACACCACAAGTACCTCAGTGACTTATGAGTCACTAGTGATCACTGTGCAGACCACCAGGACCTCAGTGACTTATGATTCTCAAGTGATCATTGTGCACACCACCAGTACCTCAGCGACTTATGGGTCACTAGTGATCACTGTGCACACCACCAGTATCTCAGTGACTTATGAGTCACTAGCGATCATTTTGCACACTACCAGCACCTCAGTGACTTATGAGTCACTAGCGATCATTTTGCACACTACCAGCACCTCAGTGACTTACGAGTTACTAGTGATCACTGTGCACACCACCAGTACCTCAGTTTCTTATGAGTCACTAGTGATCACTGTGCACACCTCCAGTACCTCAGTGAATTATGAGTCACTAGTGATCACTGTGCACACCACCAGCACCTCAGTGACTTATGAGTCACTAGTGATCACTGTGCACACCACCAGTACCTCAGTGACTTATGAGTCACTAGTGATCACTGTGCACACCACCAGTACCTCAGTGTCTTATGAGTCACTAGTGATCACTGTGCACACCACCAGTACCTCAGTGACTTATGAGTCACTAGTGATCACTGTGCACACCACCAGTACCTCAGTGACTTATGAGTCACTAGTGATCACTGTGCACACCACCAGTACCTCAGTGACTTATGAGTCACTAGTGATCACTGTGCACACCAACAGTACCTCAGTGACTTATGAGTCACTAGTGATCACTGTGCACACCACCAGTACCTCAGTGACTTATGAGTCACTAGTGATCACTGTGCACACCACCAGTACCTCAGTGACTTATGAGTCACTAGTGATCACTGTGCACACCACCAGTACCTCAGTGACTTATGAGTCACTAGTGAGCACTGTACACACCACCAGTACCTCAGTGACTTGTGAGAGTGTCACTCAGTGACTTATGAGTCACTAGTGATCACTGTGCACACCACCAGTACCTCAGTGACTTATGAGTCACTAGTGATCACTGTGCACACCACCAGTACCTCAGTGACTTATGAGTCACTAGTGATCACTGTGCACACCACCAGTACCTCAGTGACTTATGAGTCACTAGTGATCACTGTGCACACCACCAGTACCTCAGTGACTTATGAGTCACTAGTGATCACTGTGCACACCACCAGTACCTCAGTGACTTATGAGTCACTAGTGATCACTGTGCACACCACCAGTACCTCAGTGACTTATGAGTCACTAGTGATCACTGTGCACACCACCAGTACCTCAGTGACTTATGAGTCACTAACGATCACTGCACACACCACCAGTACCTCAGTGTCTTACGAGTCACTAGAGATCACACTGCACACCACCAGTACCTCAGTGACTTATGAGCCACTAGTGATCACTGCACACACCACCAGTACCTCAGTGACTTATGAGTCACAAGTGATCATTGTGCACACCACTAGTACCTCAGTGACTTATGAGTCACTAGTGATCACTGTACACACCACCAGTACCTCAGTGATTAATGAGTCACTTATGATCACTTTGCACACCACCAGTACCTCAGTGACTTATGAGTCAGTAGTTGTCACTCTGCACACCACCAGTACATCAGTGACTTATGAGTCACTAGTGATCACTGTGCACACCACCAGTACCTCTGTGACTTATGAGTCACTAGTGATCACTGTGCACACCACCAGTACCTCAGTGACTTATGAGTCACTAGTGATCACTGTGCACACCACCAGTACCTCAGTGACTTATGAGTCACTAGTGATCACTGTGCACACCACCAGTACCTCAGTGACTTATGAGTCACTAGTGATCACTGTGCACACCACCAGTACCTCAGTGACTTATGAGTCACTAGTGATCACTGTGCACACCACCAGTACCTCAGTGACTGATGAGTCACTAGTGATCACTGTGCACACCACCAGTACATCTGTGACTTATGAGTCACTAGTGATCACTGTGCACACCACCAGTCCCTCAGTGACTTATGAGTCACTAGTGATCACTGTGCACACCACCAGTACCTCAGTGACTAATGAGTCACTAGTGATCACTGTGCACACCACCAGTACCTCAGTGACTTATGAGTCACTAGTGATCACTGTGCACACCACCAGTACCTCAGTGACTAATGAGTCACTAGTGATCACTGTGCACACCACCAGTACCTAAGTGACTTATGAGTCACTAGTGATCACTGTGCACACACCACCTCAGTGACTTATGAGTCACTAGTGATCAAAGTGTCCAGTACCTTAGTGACTTATGAGTCACTAGTTATCACTGTGCACACCACCAGTACCTCAGTGAATTATGAGTCACTAGTGATCACTGTGCACACCACCAGTACCTCAGTGACTTATGAGTCACTAGTGATCAGTGTGCACACCACCTCTGCCTCAGTGACTTATGAGTCACTAGTGGTCACTGTACACACCACAAGTACCTCAGTGACTAGTGAGTCACTAGTGATCACTTTGCACACCACCAGTACCTCAGTGACTTATGAGTCAATAGTGATCACTGTGCTCAGCACAAGTACGTCAGTGACTTATGAGTCACTAGTGATCATTGTGCACACCACAAGTTCCTCAGTGACTTATGAGTTACTATTGATCACTGTGCACACCACCAGTACCTCAGTGACTTATGAGTCACTAGTGATCACTGTGCACACCACCAGTACCTCAGTGAGTTATGAGTCACTAGTGATCACTGTGCACACCACCAGTACCTCAGTGACTAATGAGTCACTAGTGATCACTGTGCACACCACCAGTACCTCAGTGATTTGTGAGTCACTAGTGATCACTGTGAACACCACTAGTACCTCAGTGACTTATGAGTCACTAGTGATCACTGTGCACACCACCAGTACCTCAGTGACTTATGAGTCACTAGTGATCACTGTGCACACCACCAGTACCTCAGTGACTTATGAGTTACTAGTGATCACTGTGCACACCACCAGTACCTCAGTGACTTATGAGTCACTAGTGATCACTGTGCACACCACCAGTACCTCAGTGACTTATGAGTCACTAGTGATCACTGTGCACACCACCAGTACCTCAGTGACTTATGAGTCACTAGTGATCACTGTGCACACCACCAGTACCTCAGTGACTTATGAGTCACTAGTGATCACTGTGCACACCACCAGTACCTCAGTGATTTATGAGTCACTAGTGATCACTGTGCACACCACCAGTACCTCAGTGACTTATGAGTCACTAGTGATCACTGTGCACACCACCAGTACCTCAGTGACTTATGAGTCACTAGTGATCACTGTGCACACCACCAGTACCTCAGTGACTTATGAGTCACTAGTGATCACTGTGCACACCACCAGTACCTCAGTGACTTATGAGTCACTAGTGATCACTGTGCACACCACCAGTACCTCAGTGACTTATGAGTCACTAGTGATCACTGTGCACACCACCAGTACCTCAGTGACTTATGAGTCACTAGTGATCACTGTGCACACCACCAGTACCTCAGTGACTTATGAGTCACTAGTGATCACTGTGCACACCACCAGTACCTCAGTGACTTATGAGTCACTAGTGATCACTGTGCACACCACCAGTACCTCAGTGACTTATGAGTCACTAGTGATCACTGTGCACACCACCAGTACCTCAGTGACTTATGAGTCACTAGTGATCACTGTGCACACCACCAGTACCTCAGTGACTTATGAGTCACTAGTGATCACTGTGCACACCACCAGTACCTCAGTGACTTATGAGTCACTAGTGATCACTGTGCACACCACCAGTACCTCAGTGACTTATGAGTCACTAGTGATCACTGTGCACACCACCAGTACCTCAGTGACTTATGAGCCACTAGTGATCACTGTGCACACAACCAGTACCTCAGTAACTAATGAGTCACTAGTGATCACTGTGCACACCACCAGTACCTCAGTGACTTATGATTCACTAGTGATCATTGTGCACACCACCAGTACCTCAGTGACTTATGAGTCACTAGTGATCACTGTGCACACCACCAGTACCTCAGTGACTTATGAGTCACTAGTGATCACTGAACACCACAAGTACCTCAGTGACTTAAGAGTCACTAGTGGTCACTGAACACACCACCAGTACCTCAGTGACTTACGAATCACTATTGATCACTGTGCACACCACAAGTACCTCAATGACTTATGAGTCACTAGTGATCACTGTGGAGACCACCAGTACCTCAGTGACTTATGAATCACTAGTGATCACTGTGCACACCACCAGTACCTCAGTGACTTATGAGTCACTAGTGATCACTGTGCACAGCACCAGTACCTCAGTGACTTATGAGTCACTAGTGATCACTGTGCACACCACCAGTACCTCAGTGACTTATGAGTCACTAGTGATCACTGTGCACACCACCAGTACCTCAGTGACTTATGAGTCACTAGTGATCACTGTGCACACCACCAGTACCTCAGCGACTTATGAGTAACTAGTGATCACTGTGCACACCACCAGTACCTCAGTGACTTATGAGTCACTAGTGATCACTGTGCACACCACCAGCACCTCAGTGACTTATGAGTCACTAGTGATCACTGTGCACACCACCAGTACCTCAGTGACTTATGAGTCACTAGTGATCACTGTGCACACCACCAGTACCTCAGTGACTTATGAGTCACTAGTGATCACTGTGCACACCACCAGTACCTCAGTGACTTATGAGTCACTAGTGATCACTGTGCACACCACCAGAACCTCAGAGACTTATGAGTCACTAGTGATCACTGTGCACACCAAAAGTACCTCAGTGACTTATGAGTCACTAGTGATCACTGTGCACACCACCAGTACCTCAGTGACTTATGAGTCACTAGTGATCACTGTGCACACCACCAGTACCTCAGTGACTTATGAGTCACTAGTGATCACTGTGCACACCACCAGTACCTCAGTGACTTATGAGTCACTAGTGATCACTGTGCACACCACCTGCACCTCAGTGACTTATGAGTCACTAGTGATCACTGTGCACACCACCAGTACCTCAGTGACTTATGAGTCACTAGTGATCACTGTGCACACCACCAGTACCTCAGTGACTTATGAGTCACTAGTGATCACTGTGCACACCACCAGTACCTCAGTGACTTATGAGTCACTAGTGATCACTGTGCACACCACCAGTACCTCAGTGACTTATGAGTCACTAGTGATCACTGTGCACACCACCAGTACCTCAGTAACTTATGAGTCACTAGTGATCACTGTGCACACCACCAGTACCTCAGTGACTTATGAGTCACTAGTGATCACTGTGCACACCACCAGTACCTCAGTGACTTATGAGTCACTAGTGATCACTGTGCACACCACCAATACCTCAGTTACTTATGAGTCACTAGTGATCACTGTGCACACCACCAGTACCTCAGTGACTTATGAGTCACTAGTGATCACTGTGCACACCACCAGTACCTCAGTGACTTATGAGTCACTAGTGATCACTGTGCACACCACCAGTACCTCAGTGACTTATGAGTCACTAGTGATCACTGTGCACACCACCAGTACCTCAGTGACTTATGAGTCACTAGTGATCACTGTGCACACCTCCAGTACCTCAGTGACTTATGAGTCACTAGTGATCACTGTGCACACCACCAGTACCTCAGTGACTTATGAGTCACTAGTGATCACTGTGCACACCACCAGTACCTCAGTGACTTATGAGTCACTAGTGATCACTGTGCACACCACCAGTACCTCAGTGACTTATACACTAGTGATCAGTGCACACCACCAGTACCTCAGTGACTTATGAGTCACTAGCGAACACTCTGCACACCACCAGTACCTCAGTAACTTATCAGTCACTAGTGATCACTGTGCACACCACCAGTACCTCTCTGTCTTATGAGTCACTAGTGATCACTGTGCACACCACCAGTACCTCAGTGACTTATGAGTCACTAGTGATCACTGTGCACACCACCAGTACCTCAGTGACTTATGAGTCACTAGTGATCACTGTGCACACCAACAATACCTCAGTGACTTATGAGTCACTAGTGATCAGTGTGCACACCACCAGTACCTCAGTAACTTATGAGTCACTAATGATCACTGTGCACACCACCAGTACCTCAGTGACTTATGAGTCACTAGTGATCACTGTGCACACCACCAGTACCTCAGTGACTTATGAGTCACTAGTGATCACTGTGCACACCACCAGTACCTCAGTGACTTATGAGTCACTAGTGATCACTGTGCACACCACCAGTACCTCAGTGACTTATGAGTCACTAGTGATCACGGTTCAAACCACCAGTACCTCAGTGACTTATGAGTCACTAGTGATCACTGTGCACACCACCAGTACCTCAGTGACTTATGAGTCACTAGTGATCACTGTGCACACCACCAGTACCTCAGTGACTTATGAGTCACTAGTGATCACTGTGCACACCACTAGTACCTCAGTGACTTATGAGTCACTAGTGATCACTGTGCACACCACCAGTACCTAAGTGACTTATGAGTCACTAGTGATCACTGTGCACACCACCAGTACCTCAGTGACTTATGAGTCACTAGTGATCACTGTGCACACCACCAGTACCTCAGTGACTTATGAGTCACTAGTGATCACTGTGCACACCACCAGTACCTCAGTGACTTATGAGTAACTAGTGATCACTGTGCACACCACCAGTACCTCAGTGACTTATGAGTCACTAGTGATCACTGTGCACACCACCCGGGCCACAGTGACTTATGAATCACTAGTGATCACTGTGCACACCACCAGTACCTCAGTGACTTATGAGTCACTAGTGATCACTGTGCACACCACCAGTACCTCAGTGACTTATGAGTCACTAGTGATCACTGTGCACACCACCAGTACCTCAGTGACTTATGAGTCACTAGTGATCACTGTGCACACCACCAGTACCTCAGTGACTTATGAGTCACTAGAGATCACTGTGCACACCACCAGTACCTCAGTGACTTATGAGTCACTAGTGATCACTGTGCACACCACCAGTACCTCAGTGACTTATGAGTCACTAGTGATCACTGTGCACACCACCAGTACCTCAGTGACTTATGAGTCACTAGTGATCACTGTGCACACCACCAGTACCTCAGTGACTTATGAGTCACTAGTGATCACTGTGCACACCACCAATACCTTAGAGACTTATGAGTCACTAGTGACCACTGTGCACACCACCAGTACCTGAGTGACTTATGAGTCACTAGTGATCACTGTGCACACCACCAGTACCTCAGTGTCTTATGAGTCACTAGTGTTCACTGTGTACATCACCAGTACCTCAGTGACTTATGAGTCACTAGTGATCACTGTGCACACCACCAGTACCTCAGTGACTTATGAGTCACTAGTGATCACTGTGCACACCACCAGTACCTCAGTGACTTATGAGTCACCAGTGATCACTGTGCACACCACCAGTACCTCAGTGACTTATGAGTCACTAGTGATCACTGTGCACACCACCAGTACCTCAGTGACTTATGAGTCACTAGTGATCACTGTGCACACCACCAGTACCTCAGTGACTTATGAGTCACTAGTGATCACTGTGCACACCACCAGTACCTCAGTGACTTATGAGTCACTAGTGATCACTGTGCACACCACCAGTACCTCAGTGACTTATGAGTCACCAGTTATCACCGTGCACCCCACCAGTACCTCAGTGACTTATGAGTCACTAGTGATCACTGTGCACACATCCTGTGTCTCAGTGACTTATGAGTCACTAGTGATCACTGTGCACACCACCAGTACCTCAGTGACTTATGAGTCACTAGTGATCACTGTGCACACCACCAGTACCTCAGTGACTTATGAGTCACTAGTGATCACTGTGCACACCACCAGTACCTCAGTGACTTATGAGTCACTAGTGATCACTGTGCACACCACCAGTACCTCAGTGACTTATGAGTCACTAGTGATCACTCTGCACACCACCAGTACCTCAGTGACTTATGAGTCACTAGTGATCACTGTGCACACCACTAGTACCTCAGTGACTTATGAGTCACTGGTGATCACTGTGCACACCACCAGTACCTCAGTGACTTATGAGTCACAAGTGATCATTGTGCACACCACCAGTACCTCAGTGACTTATGAGTCACTAGTGATCACTGTGCAAACCACTAGTAACTAAGTGTCTTATAAGTCACTATTGATCACGGTGCACACCACCAGTACCTCAGTGACTTATGAGTCACTAGTGATCACCGTGCACACCACCAGTACCTCAGTGACTTATGAGTCACTAGTGATCACTGTTAACACCTCCAATACCTAAGTGACTTATGAGTCACTAGTGATCACTGTGCACACCACCAGCACCTCAGTGACTTATGAGTCACTAGTGATCACTGTGCACACCACCAGTACCTCAGTGACTTATGAGTCACTAGTGATCACTGTGCACACCACCAGTACCTCAGTGACTTATGAGTCACTAGTGATCACTGTGCACACCACCAGTACCTCAGTGATTTATGAGTCACTAGTGATCACTGTGCACACCACCAGTACCTCAGTGACTTATGAGTCACTAGTGATCACTGTGCACACCACCAGTACCTCAGTGACTTATGAGTCACTAGTGATCACTGTGCACACCACCAGTACCTCAGTGACTTATGAGTCACTAGTGATCACTGTGCACACCACCAGTACCTCAGTGACTTATGAGTCACTAGTGATCACTGTGCACACCACCAGTACCTCAGTGACTTATGAGTCACTAGTGATCACTGTGCACACCACCAGTACCTAAGTGACTTATGAGTCACTAGTGATCACTGTGCACACCACCAGTACCTCAGTGACTTATGAGTCACTAGTGATCACTGTGCACACCACCAGTACCTCAGTGACTTATGAGTCACTAGTGATCACTGTGCACACCACCAGTACCTCAGTGACTTATGAGTCACTAGTGATCACTGTGCACACCACCAGTACCTCAGTGACTTATGAGTCACTAGTGATCACTGTGCACACCACCAGTACCTCAGTAACTTATGAGTCACTAGTGATCACTGTGCACACCACCAGTACCTCAGTGACTTATGAGTCACTAGTGATCACTGTGCACACCACCAGTACCTCAGTGACTTATGAGTCACTAGTGATCACTGTGCACACCACCAGTACCTCAGTGACTTATGAGTCACTAGTGATCACTGTGCACACCACCAGTACCTCAGTGACTTATGAGTCACTAGTGATCACTGTGCACACCACCAGTACCTCAGTGACTTATGAGTCACTAGTGACCACTGTGCACACCACCAATACCTCAGTGACTTATGAGTCACTAGTGATCACTGTGCACACCACCAGTACCTCAGTTACTTATGAGTCACAAGTGATCACTGTGCACACCAAAAGTACCTCAGAGACTTATGAGTCACTAGTGATCACTGTGCACACCAACAATACCTCAGTGACTTATGAGTCACTAGTGATCACTGTGCACACCACCTGTACCTCAGTGACTTATGAGTCACTAGTGATCACTGTGCACACCACCAGTACCTCAGTGACTTATGAGTCACTAGTGATCACTGTGCACACCACCAGTACCTCAGTGACTTATGAGTCACTAGTGATCACTGTGCACACCACCAGTACCTCAGTGACTTATGAGTCACTAGTGATCACTGTGCACACCACCAGTACCTCAGTGACTTATGAGTCACTAGTGATCACTGTGCACACCACCAGTACCTCAGTGACTTATGAGTCACTAGTGATCACTGTGCACACCACCAGTACATCAGTGACTTATGAGTCACTAGTGATCACTGTGCACACCACCAGTACCTCAGTGACTTATGAGTCACTAGTGATCACTGTGCACACCACCAGTACCTCAGTGACTTATGAGTCACTAGTGATCACTGTGCACACCACCAGTACCTCAGTGACTTATGAGTCACTAGTGATCACTGTGCACACCACCAGTACCTCAGTGACTTATGAGTCACTAGTGATCACTGTGCACACCACCAGTACCTCAGTGACTTATGAGTCACTAGTGATCACTGTGCACACCACCAGTACCTCAGTGACTTATGAGTCACTAGTGATCACTGCACACACCACCAGTACCTCAGTGACTTATGAGTCACTAGTGATCACTGTGCACACCACCAGTACCTCAGTGACTTATGAGTCACTAGTGATCACTGTGCACACCACCAGTACCTCAGTGACTTATGAGTCACTAGTGATCACTGTGCACACCACCAGTACCTCAGTGACTTATGAGTCACCAGTGATCACTGTGCACACCACCAGTACCTCAGTGACTTATGAGTCACTAGTGATCACTGTGCACACCACCAGTACCTCAGTGACTTATGAGTCACTAGTGATCACTGTGCACACCACCAGTACCTCAGTGACTTATGAGTCACTAGTGATCAGTGTGCACACCACCAGTACCTCAGTAACTTATGAGTCACTAGTGATCACTGTGCACACCACCAGTACCTCAGTGACTTATGAGTCACTAGTGATCACTGTGCACACCACCAGTACCTCAGTGACTTATGAGTCACTAGTGACCACTGTGCATACCACCAATACCTCAGTGACTTATGAGTCACTAGTGATCACTGTGCACGCCACCAGTACCTCAGTTACTTATGAGTCACAAGTGATCACTGTGCACACCAACAATACCTCAGTGACTTATGAGTCACTAGTGATCACTGTGCACACCACCAGTACCTCAGTGACTTATGAGTCACTAATGATCACTGTGCACACCACCAGTACCTCAGTGACTTATGAGTCACTAGTGATCACTGTGCACACCACCAGTACCTCAGTGACTTATGAGTCACTAGTGATCACTGTGCACACCACCAGTACCTCAGTGACTTATGAGTCACTAGTGATAACTGTGCACACCACCAGTACCTCAGTGACTTGTGAGATACTAGTGATCACTCTGCACACCACCAGTACCTCAGTGACTTATGAGTCACTAGTGATCACTGTGCACACCACCAGTACCTCAGTGACTTATGAGTCACTAGTGATCACTGTGCACACCACCAGGACCTCAGTGACTTATGAGTCACTAGTGATCACTGTGCACACCACCAGTACCTCAGTGACTTATGAGTCACTAGTGATCACTGTGCACACCACCAGTACCTCAGTGACTTATGAGTCACTAGTGATCACTGTGCACACCACCAGTACCTCAGTGACTTATGAGTCACTAGTGATCACTGTGCACACTACCAGTACCTCAGTGACTTATGAGTCACTAGTGATCACTGTGCACACCACCAGTACCTCAGTGACTTATGAGTCACTAGTGATCACTGTGCACACCACCAGCACCTCAGTGACTTATGAGTCACTAGTGATCACTGTGCACACCACCAGTACCTCAGTGACTTATGAGTCACTAGTGATCACTGTGCACACCACCAGTACCTCAGTGACTTATGAGTCACTAGTGATCACTGTGCACACCACCAGTACCTCAGTGACTTATGAGTCACTAGTGATCACTGTGCACAAACCCAGTACCTCAGTGACTTAAGAGTCACTAGTGATCACTGTGCACACCACCAGTACCTCAGTGACTTATGAGTCACTAGTGATCACTGTGCACACCACCAGTACCTCAGTGACTTATGAGTCACTAGTGATCACTGTGCACACCACTAGTACCTCAGTGACTTATGAGTCACTAGTGATCACACCACACCAGTACTTCAGTGACTTATGAGTCACTAGTGATCACTGTGCACACCACCAGTACCTCAGTGACTTATGAGTCACTAGTGATCACTGTGCACACCACCAGTACCTCAGTGACTTATGAGTCACTAGTGATCACTTTGCACACCACCAGTACCTCAGTGACTTATGAGTCACTAGTAATCACTGTGCTAACCACAAGTACGTCAGTGACTTATGAGTCACTTGGGATCAATGTGCACACCACCCGTACCTCAGTGAATTTTGAGTCAGAGGTGATCACTGTGCACACCACCAGTACCTCAGTGACTTATAAGTCACTAGTGATCACTGTTCACACCACCAGCACCACAGTGACTTATGAGTCACTAGTGATCACTGTGCACACCACCAGTACCTCAGTGACTTATGAGTCACTAGTGATCACTGTGCACACCACCAGTACCTCAGTGACTTATGAGTCACTAGTGATCACTGTGCACACCACCAGTACCTCAGTGACTTATGAGTCACTAGTGATCACTGTGCACACCACCAGTACCTCAGTGACTTATGAGTCACTAGTGATCACTGTGCACACCACCAGTACCTCAGTGACTTATGAGTCACTAGTGATCACTGTGCACACCACAAGTACATCCGTGACTTATGAGTCACTAGTGATCACTGTGCACACCATCAATACCTCAGTGACTTATGAGGCACTAGTGATCACTGTGGACTCCAAAAGTACCTCAGTGACTTATGAGTTACTAGTGATCACTGTGCACACTACCAGTACCTCAGTGACTTATGAGTCACCAGTGATCACTGTGCACGCCACCAGTACCTAAGTGACTTATTACTCAACAGTGATCACTGTGCACGCCACCAGTACCTCAGTGACTTATGAGTCACTAGTGATCACTGCACACACCACCAATACCTCAGTGATGTATTAGTCACTAGTGACCACTGTGCACACCACCAATACCTCAGTGACTTATGAGTCACTAGTGATCACTGTGCACACCACCAGTACCTCAGTGACTTATGAGTCACTAGTAATCACTGTGCACTTATGACCATCACTGTGCACACCACCAGTACCTCAGTGACTTATGAGTCACTAGTGATCACTGTGCACACCACCAGTACCTCAGTGACTTATGAGTCACTAGTGATCACTGTGTACACCACCTGCACCTCAGTGACTTAAGAGTCACTAGTGATCACTGTGCACACCACCAGTACCTCAGTGACTTATGAGTCACTAGTGATCACTGAGCACAAAACCAGTACCTCAGAGACTTATGAGTCACTAGTGATCACTGTGCACACCACAAGTACATCCGTGACTTATGAGTCACTAGTGATCACTGTGCACACCATCAATACCTCAGTGACTTATGAGGCACTAGTGATCACTGTGGACTCCAAAAGTACCTCAGTGACTTATGAGTTACTAGTGATCACTGTGCACACTACCAGTACCTCAGTGACTTATGAGTCACCAGTGATCACTGTGCACGCCACCAGTACCTAAGTGACTTATTACTCAACAGTGATCACTGTGCATGCCACCAGTACCTCAGTGACTTATGAGTCACTAGTGATCACTGCACGCACCACCTATACCTCAGTGATGTATTAGTCACTAGTGACCACTGTGCACACCACCAATACCTCAGTGACTTATGAGTCACTAGTGATCACTGCACACACCACCAGTACCTCAGTGACTTATGAGTCACTAGTGATCACTGTGCACACCACCAGTACCTCAGTGACTTATGAGTCACTAGTGATCACTGTGCACACCACCAGTACCTCAGTGACTTATGAGTCACTAGTGATCACTGTGCACACAACCAGTACCTCAGTGACTTATGAGTCACTAGTGATCACTGTGCACACCACCAGTACCTCAGTGACTTATGAGTCACTAGTGATCACTGTGCACACCAAAAGCACCTCAGTGACTTATGAGTCACTAGTGATCACTGTGCACACCAAAAGCACCTCAGTGACTTGTGAGTCACTAGTGATCACTGCACACACCACCAATACCTCAGTGACTTATGAGTCCCTAGTGACCTCTGTGCACACCACCAATACCACAGTGACTTGTGAGTCAGTAGTGACCACTGTGCACACCACCAATACCTCAGTGACTTATGAGTCACTAGTGATCACTGTGCACACCACCAATACCTCAGTGACTTATGAGCCACTAGTGATCACTGTGCACACCACCAGTACCTCAGGAACTTATGGGTCTCTAGTGATCACTGTGCACACCACCAGTACCTCAGTGACTTATGAGTCACTAGTGATCACTGTGCACACTACCAGTACCTCAGTGACTTATGAGTCACCAGTGATCACTGTGCACACCACCAGTACCTAAGTGACTTATGACTCAATAGTGATCACTGTGCACACCACCAGTACCTCAGTGACTTATGAGTCACTAGTGATCACTGTGGACACCAAAAGTACCTCAGTGACTTATGAGTCACTAGTGATCACTGTGCACACAACCAGTACCTCAGTGACTTATGAGTCACTAGTGATCACTGTGCACACCACCAGTACCTCAGTGACTTATGAGTCACTAGTGATCACTGTGCACACCACCAGTACCTCAGTGACTTATGAGTCACTAGTGATCACTGTGCACACCACCAGTACCTCAGTGACTTATGAGTCACTAGTGATCACTGTGCACACCACCAGTACCTCAGTGACTTATGAGTCACTAGTGATCACTGTGCACACCACCTGTACCTCAGTGACTTATGAGTCACTAGTGATCACTGTGCACACCACCAGTACCTCAGTGACTTATGAGTCACTAGTGATCACTGTGCACACCACCAGTACCTCAGTGACTTATGAGTCACTAGTGATCACTGCACACACCACCAGTACCTCAGTGACTTATGAGTCACTAGTGATCACTGTGCTCACCATCAGTACCTGTGTCTTATGAGTCACTAGTGATCACTGTGCACACCACCAGTACCTCAGTGACTTATGAGTCACTAGTGATCACTGTGCACACCACCAATACCTCAGTACTGGACTTATGAGTCACTGGTGATCACTCTGCACACCACCAGTACCTCAGAGACTTATGAGTCACTAATGATCGCTGTGCACACCACCAATACCTCAGTGATGTATTAGTCACTAGTGACCACTGTGCACACCACCAATACCTCAGTGACTTATGAGTCACTAGTGATCACTGTGCACACCACCAGTACCTCAGTGACTTATGAGTCACTAGTGATCACTGTGCACACCACCAATACCTCAGTGACATATGAGTTACTAGTGATCACTGTGCACACCACCAGTACCTCAGTGACTTATGAGTCACTAGTGATCACTGTGCACACCACCTGCACCTCAGTGACTTATGAGTCACTAGTGATCACTGTGCACACCACCAGTACCTCAGTGACTTGAGTCACTAGTGATCACTGAGCACACAACCAGTACCTCAGTGACTTATGAGTCACTAGTGATCACTGCGCACACCACCAGTACATCAATGACTTATGAGTCACTAGCGATCACTGTGCACACCACCAGCACCTCAGTGGCTTATGAGTCACTAGTGATCACTGTGCACTCCACCAGTACCTCAGTGACTTATGAGTCACTAGTGATCACTGAGCACACCACCAGTACCTCAGTGACTTATGAGTCACTAGTGATCACTGTGCACACCACCAGTGCCTCAGTGACTTATGAGTTACTAGTGATCACTGTGCACACCACCAGTACCTCAGTAACTTATGAGTCACTAGTGATCACTGTGCACACCACCAGTACCTCAGTGACTTATGAGTCACTAGTGATCACTGTGCACACTACCAGTACCTCAGTGACTTATGAGTCACCAGTGATCACTGTGCACACCACCAGTACATAAGTGACTTATGACTCAATAGTGATCACTGTGCACGCCACCAGTACCTCAGTGACTTATGAGTCACTAGTGATCACTGCACACACAACCAATATCTCAGTGACTTATGAGTCACTAGTGATCACTGTGCACACCACCAGTACCTCAGTGACTTATGAGTCACTAGTGATCACTGTGCACACCACCAGTACCTCAGTGACTTATGAGTCACTAGTGATCACTGTGCACACCACCAGTACCTCAGTGACTTATGAGTCACCAGTGATCACTGTGCACACCACCAGTACCTCAGTGACTTATGAGTCACTAGTGACCATTGTGCATACCACCAATACCTCAGTGACTTATGAGTCACTATTGATCACTGTGCACACCACCAGTACCTCAGTGACTTATGAGTCACTAGTGATCACTGTGCACACCACCTGTACCTCAGTGACTTATGAGTCACTAGTGATCACTGTGCACACCACCAGTACCTCAGTGACTTATGAGTCACTAGTGATCACTGTGCACACCACCTGTACCTCAGTGACTTATGAGTCACTAGTGATCACTGTGCACACCACCAGTACCTCAGTGACTTATGAGTCACTAGTGATCACTGTGCACACCACCAGTACCTCAGTGACTTATGAGTCACTAGTGATCACTGTGCACACCACCAATACCTCAGTGACTTATGAGTCACTAGTGATCACTGTGCACACCACCAGTGCCTCAGTGACTTATGAGTTACTAGTGATCACTGTGCACACTATCAGTACCTCAGTGACTTATGAGTCACTAGTGATCACTGTGCACACCACCTGTACCTGAGTGACTCATGAGTCACTAGTGAACACTGTGCACACCACCAGTACCTCAGTGACTTAAGAGTCACTAGTGATCACTGCACACACCACCTGTACCTCAGTGACTTATGAGTCACTAGTGATCACTGTGCAGACCACCAGTTCCTCAGTGACTTATGAGTCACTAGTCGTCACTGTGCACACCACCAGTACCTCAGTGACTTATGAGTCACTAGTGATCACTGCACACACCACCAGTACCTCAGTGACTTATGAGTCACTAGTGATCACTGTGCACACCACCAGTACCTCAGTGACTTATGAGTCACTAGTGATCACTGTGCACACCACCAGTACCTCAGTGACTTATGAGTCACTAGTGATCACTGTGCACACCACCTGTACCTCAGTGACTTATGAGTCACTAGTGATCACTGTGCACACCACCAGTACCTCAGTGACTTATGAGTCACTAGTGATCACTGTGCACACCACCAATACCTCAGTGACTTATGAGTCACTAGTGATCACTTTACACACCACCAGTACCTCAGTGACTTATGAGTCACTAGTGATCACATTGCACACCACCAGTACATCAGTGACTTATGAGTCACTAGTGATCACTGTGCACACAACCAATACCTCAGTGACGTATGAGTCACTAGTGATCACTGTGCAGACCACCAGTGCCTCAGTGACTTATGAGTCACTAGCGATCACTGCACACACCACTAGTACCTCAGTGACTTGAGTCAGTAGTGATCACTGTGCACACCACCAGTACCTCAGTGACTTATGAGTCACTAGTGATCACTTTGCACACCACCAGTACCTCAGTGACTTACGAGTCAAAAGTGATCACCCTGCACACCACCAGTACATCAGTGACTTACGAGTCACTAGTGATCACTGTGCACACCATTACCTCAGTGACTTATGAGTTACTAGTGATCACTGTTTACTCCACCAGTACCTCAGTGACTTATGAGTCACTAGTGATCACTGTGCACACCACCAGTACCTCAGTGACTTATGAGTCACTAGTGATCACTGTGCACACCACCAGTACCTCAGTGACTTATGAGTCACTAGTGATCACTGTGCTCACCACCAGTACCTCAGTGACTTATGATTCACTAGTGATCACTGTGCACACCACCAGTACCTCAGTGACTTATGAGTCACTTGTGATCACTGAGCACACCACCAGTGCCTCAGTGACTTATTAGTCACTAGTGATCACTGTGCACACCACCAGTACCTCAGTGACTTATGAGTCACTAGTGATCACTGTGCACACCACCAGTACCTCAGTGACTTATGAGTCACTAGTGATCACTGTGCACACCACCAGTACCTCAGTGACTTATGAGTCACTAGTGATCACTGTGCACACCACCAGTACCTCAGTGACTTATGAGTCACTAGTGATCACTGTGCACACCACCAGTACCTCAGTGACTTATGAGTCACTAGTGATCACTGTGCACACCAAAAGTACCTCAGTGACTTATGAGTCACTAGTGATCACTGTGCACACCAACAATACCTCAGTGACTTATGAGTCACTAGTGATCACTGTGCACACCTCCAGTACCTCAGTGACTTATGAGTCACTAGTGATCACTGCACACACCACCAATACCTCAGTGACTTATGATTCACTAGTGATCACTGTGCACACCACCAGTACCTCAGTGACTTATGAGTCGCTACTGATCACTGTGCACACCACTTGCACCTCAGTGACTTATGAGTCACTTGTGAACACTGTGCACACCACCCGTACCTCGGTGACTTATGAGTCACTAGTGATCACTGTGCACACCACCTGTACCTCAGTGACTTATGAGTCACTAGTGCACACCACCAGACCTCACTGTGCACACCACCAATACCTTAGTGACTTATGAGTCACTAGTGATCACTGTGCACACCACCAGTACCTCAGTGACTTATGAGTCACTAGTGATCACTGTGCACACCACCTGTACCTCAGTGACTTATGAGTCACTAGTGATCACTGTGCACACCACCAGTACCTCAGTGACTTATGAGTCACTAGTGATCACTGTGCACACAACCAGTACCTCAGTGACTTATGAGTCACTAGTGATCACTGTGCACACCACCAGTACCTCAGTGACTTATGAGTCACTAGTGATCACTGTGCACACCACCAGTACCTCAGTGACTTATGAGTCACTAGTGATCACTGTGTACTCCAAAAGTACCTCAGTGACTTATGAGTTACTAGTGATCACTGTGCACACTACCAGTACCTCAGTGACTTATGAGTCACCAGTGATCACTGTGCACGCCACCAGTACCTAAGTGACTTATTACTCAACAGTGATCACTGTGCACGCCACCAGTACCTCAGTGACTTATGAGTCACTAGTGATCACTGCACACACCACCAATACCTCAGTGACTTATTAGTCACTAGTGACCACTGTGCACACCACCAATACCTCAGTGACTTATGAGTCACTAGTGACCACTGTGCACACCACCAATACCTCAGTGACTTATGAGTCACTAGTGATCACTGTGCACACCACCAGTACCTGAGTGACTTATGAGTAACTTGTGATCACTGCACACACCACCAGTACCTCAGTGACTTATGAGTCACTAGTGATCACTGTGCACACCACCAGTACCTCAGTGACTTATGAGTCACTAGTGATCACTGAGCACACAACCAGTACCTCAGAGACTTATGAGTCACTAGTGATCACTGTGCACACCACCTGTACCTCATTGACTTATGAATCACTAGTTATCACTGTGCAGACCACCAGTTCCTCAGTGACTTATGAGTCACTAGTCGTCACTGTGCACACCACCAGTACCTCAGTGACTTATGAGTCACTAGTGATCACTGCACACACCACCAGTACCTCAGTGACTTATGAGTCACTAGTGATCACTGTGCTCACCATCTGTACCTCTGTGTCTTATGAGTCACTAGTGATTACTCTGCACACCACCAGTACCTCAGTGACTTATGAGTCACTAGTGATCACTGTGCACACCACCAATACCTCAGTACTGGACTTATGAGTCACTGGTGATCACTCTGCACACCACCAGTACCTCAGAGACTTATGAGTCACTAATGATCGCTGTGCACACCACCAATACCTCAGTGACTTATTAGTCACTAGTGACCACTGTGCACACCTCCAATACCTTAGTGACTTATGAGTCACTAGTGATCACTGTGCACACCACCAGTACCTCAGTGACTTGAGTCACTAGTGATCACTGAGCACACAACCAGTACCTCAGTGACTTATGAGTCACTAGTGATCACTGTGCACACCACCAGTACCTCACTGACTTATGAGTCAATAGTGATCACTATGCACACCACCAGCACCTCAGTGACTTATGAGTCACTAGTGATCACTGTGCACACCACCAGTACCTCAGTGACTTGAGTCACTAGTGATCACTGAGCACACAACCAGTACCTCAGTGACTTATGAGTCACTAGTGATCACTGTGCACACCACCAGTACATCAATGACTTATGAGTCACTAGCGGTCACTGTGCACACCACCAGCACCTCAGTGGCTTATGAGTCACTAGTGATCACTGTGCACTCCACCAGTACCTCAGTGACTTATGAGTCACTAGTGATCACTGAGCACACCACCAGTACCTCAGTGACTTATGAGTCACTAGTGATCAATGTGCACACCACCAGTGCCTCAGTGACTTATGAGTTACTAGCGATCACTGTGCACACCACCAGTACCTCAGTAACTTATGAGTCACTAGTGATCACTGTGCACACCACCAGTACCTCAGGAACTTATGAGTCACTAGTGATCACTGTGCACACCACCAGTACCTCAGTGACTTATGAGTCACTAGTGATCACTGTGCACACCACCAGTACCTCAGTGACTTATGAGTCACCAGTGATCACTGTGCACACCACCAGTACCTCAGTGACTTATGAGTCACTAGTGATCACTGTGCACACCACCTGTACCTCAGTGACTTATGAGTCTCTAGTGATCATTGTGCACACCACAGCACCTCAGTGACTTATGAGTCCCTAGTGATCACTGTGCACACTACCAGTACCTCTGTGACTTATGAGTCACTAGCGATCACTGCACACACCTCCAATACCTCAGTGACATATGAGTTACTAGTGATCACTGTGCACAACACCAGTACCTCAGAGACTTATGAGTCACTAGTGATCACTGCAGACACCACCAATACCTCAGTGACAGATGAGTTACTAGTGATCGCTGTGCACACAACCAGTACCTCAGTGACTTATGAGTCACTAATAATCGCTGTGCACACCACCAGTACCTCACTGACTTATGAGTTACTAGTGATCACTGTGCACACTACCAGTACCTCAGTGACTTATGAGTCACTAGTGATCACTGTGCGCACCAACAGTACCTCAGTGACTAATGAGTCACTAGTGACCACTGTGCACACCACCAGTACCTCAGTGACCTATGAGTCACTAGTGATCACTGTACACACAACCAGTACCTCAGTGACTTATGAGTCACTAGTGATCACTGTGCACACCACCAGTACCTCAGTGACTTATGAGTCACTAGTGATCACTGTGCACACCAAAAGCACCTCAGTGACTTATGAGTCACTAGTGATCACTGTACACACAGCCAGTACCTCAGTGACTTATGAGTCAGTAGTGACCACTGTGCACACCACCAATACCTCAGTGACTTATGAGTCACTAGTGATCACTGTGCTCACCATCTGTACCTCTGTGTCTTATGAGTCACTAGTGATTACTCTGCACACCACCAGTACCTCAGTGACTTATGAGTCACTAGTGATCACTGTGCACTCAACCAATACCTCAGTACTGGACTTATGAGTCACTGGTGATCAATCTGCACACCACCAGTACCTCAGAGACTTATGAGTCACTAATGATCGCTGTGCACACCACCAATACCTCAGTGATGTATTAGTCACTAGTGACCACTGTGCACACCTCCAATACCTTAGTGACTTATGAGTCACTAGTGATCACTGTGCACACCACCAGTACCTCAGTGACTTGAGTCACTAGTGATCACTGAGCACACAACCAGTACCTCAGTGACTTATGAGTCACTAGTGATCACTGTGCACACCACCAGTACCTCATTGACTTATGAGTCAATAGTGATCACTATGCACACCACCAGCACCTCAGTGACTTATGAGTCACTAGTGATCACTGTGCAAACCACCAGTACCTCAGTGACTTGTGAGTCACTAGTGATCACTGAGCACACAACCAGTTCCTCAGTGACTTATGAGTCACTAGTGATCACTGCACACACCACCAGTACATCAGTGACTTATGAGTCACTAGGGATCACTGTGGACACCACCAGTACCTCAGTAACTTATGAGTCACTAGTGATCACTGTGCACACAACCAGTACCTCAGTGACTTATGAGTCACTAGTGATCACTGTGCACACCACCAGTACCTCAGTGACTTATGAGTCACTAGTGATCACTGTGCACACCACCAGTACCTCAGTGACTTATGAGTCACTAGTGATCACTGTGCACACCACACCAGTACCTCAGTGACTTATGAGTCACTAGTGATCACTGTGCACACCACCAGTACCTCAGTGACTTATGAGTCACTAGTGATCACTGTGCACACCACCAGTACCTCAGTGACTTATGAGTCACTAGTGATCACTGTGCACACCACCAGTACCTCAGTGACTTATGAGTCACTAGTGATCACTGTGCACACCACCAGTACCTCAGTGACTTATGAGTCACTAGTGATCACTGTGCACACCACCAGTACCTCAGTGACTTATGAGTCACTAGTGATCACTGTGCACACCACCAGTACCTCAGTGACTTATGAGTCACTAGTGATCAGTGTGCACACCACCAGTACCTCAGTAACTTATGAGTCACTAGTGATCACTGTGCACACCACCAGTACCTCAGTGACTTACGAGTCACTAGTGATCACTGTGCACACCACCAGTACCTCAGTGACTTATGAGTCAACAGTGATCACTGTGCACACCACCAGTACCTCAGTGACTTATGAGTCACTAGTGATCACTGTGCACACCACCAGTACCTCAGTGGCTTATGAGTCACTAGTGATCACTGTGCACACCACTAGTACCTCAGTGACCTATGAGTCACTAATGATCACTGTGTACACCAACAATACCTCAGTGACTTATGACCTCACTGTGCACACCACCAGTACCTCAGGGACTTATGATTCACTAGTGATGACTGTCACAGTACCTCAGTGACTTATGAGTCACTAGTGATCACTGTGCACACCACCAGTACCTCAGTGACTTATGAGTCACTAGTGATCACTGTGCACACCACCAGTACCTCAGTGACATATGAGTCACTAGAGATAACTGTGTACCTCAATGACTAATGAGTCACTAGTGATCACTTTGCACACCAACAGTACCTCAGTGACTAATAAGTCACTAGTGATCACTGTGCACACCACCAGTACCTCAGTGACTTATGAGTCACTAGTGATCACTGTGCACACCAACAATACCTCAGTGACTTATGAGTCACTAGTGATCACCGTGCACACCACCAGTACCTAAGTGACTTATGAGTCACTAGTGATCACTGTGCACACCACCAGTACCTCAGTGACTTATGAGTCACTAGTGATCACTGTGCACACCACCAGTACCTCAGTGACTTATGAGTCACTAGTGATCACTGTGCACACCACCAGTACCTCAGTGACTTATGAGTCACTAGTGATCACTGTGCACACCACCAGTACCTCAGTGATTTATGAGTCACTAGTGATCACTGTGCACACCACCAGTACCTCAGTGACTTATGAGTTACTAGTGATCACTGTTTACTACACCAGTACCTCAGTGACTTATGAGTCACTAGTGATCACTGAGCACAACACCAGTACCTCAGTGACTTATGAGTTACTAGTGATCACTGTGCACACAACCAGTACCTCAGTGACTTATGAGTCACTAGTGATCACTGCACTACCTCAGTGACTTATGAGTCACTAGCGATCACTGTGCACACCACCAGTACCTCAGTGACTTATGAGTCACTAGTGATCACTGTGCACACCACCAGTACCTCAGTGACTTATGAGTCACTAGTGATCACTGTGCACACCACCAGTACCTCAGTGACTTATGAGTCACTAGTGATCACTGTGCACACCACCAGTACCTCAGTGACTTATGAGTCACTAGTGATCACTGTGCACACAACCAGTACCTCAATGACTTATGAGTCACTAGTGATCACTGCACACACAACCAATATCTCAGTGACTTATTAGTCACTAGTGACCACTGTGCACACCACCAATACCTTAGTGACTTATGAGTCACTAGTGACCACTGTTCACACCACCATTACCTGAGTGACTTATGAGTAACTTGTGATCACTGCACACACCACCAGCACCTCAGTGACTTATGAGTCACCAGTGATCACTGTGCACACCACCAGTACCTCAGTGACTTATGAGTCACTAGTGACCACTGTTCACACCACCATTACCTGAGTGACTTATGAGTAACTTGTGATCACTGCACACACCACCAGCACCTCAGTGACTTATGAGTCACCAGTGATCACTGTGCACACCACCTGTGTCTCAGTGACTTATGAGTCACTAGTGATCACTGTGCACACCACCAGTACCTCAGTGACTTATGAGTCACTAGTGATCACTGTGCACACCACCTGCACCTCAGTGACTTATGAGTCACTAGTGATCACTGTGCACACCACCAGTACCTCAGTGACTTATGAGTCACTAGTGATCACTGAGCACACAACCAGTACCTCAGAGACTTATGAGTCACTAGTGATCACTGTGCACACCACCAGTACATCAGTGACTTATGAGTCACTAGTGATCACTGTGCACACCACCAGTACCTCAGTGACTTATGAGTCACTAGTGATCACTGTGCACACTATCAGTACCTCAGTGACTTATGAGTCACTAGTGATCACTGTGCACACCACCAGTACCTGAGTGACTCATGAGTCACTAGTGAACACTGTGCACACCACCAGTACCTCAGTGACTTATGAGTCACTAGTGATCACTGTGCACACCACCAGTACCTCATTGACTTATGAGTCACTAGTGATCACTGTGCACACCACCAGTACCTCAGTGACTTATGAGTCACTAGTGATCACTGTGCACACCACCAATACCTCAGTGACTTATGAGTCACTAGTGATCACTGTGCACACCACCAGTACCTCAGTGACTTATGAGTCACTAGTGATCACTGTGCACACCACCAGTACCTCTGTGACTTATGAGTCACTAGTGATCACTGTGCACACCACCAGTACCTCAGTGACTTATGAGTCACTAGTGATCACTGTGCACACCACCAGTGCCTCAGTGACTTATGAGTTACTAGTGATCACTGTGCACACCTCCAGTACCTCAGTAACTTATGAGTCACTAGTGATCACTGTGCACACCACCAGTACCTCAGGAACTTATGAGTCACTAGTGATCACTGTGCACACCACCAGTACCTCAGTGACTTATGAGTCACTAGTGATCACTGTGCACACTACCAGTACCTCAGTGACTTATGAGTCACCAGTGATCACTGTGCACACCACCAGTACATAAGTGACTTATGACTCAATAGTGATCACTGTGCACGCCACCAGTACCTCAGTGACTTATGAGTCACTAGTGATCACTGTGGACTCCAAAAGTACCTCAGTGACTTATGAGTCACTAGTGATCACTGTGCACACAACCAGTACCTCAATGACTTATGAGTCACTAGTGATCACTGCACACACAACCAATACCTCAGTGACTTATTAGTCACTAGTGACCACTGTGCACACCACCAATACCTTAGAGACTTATGAGTCACTAGTGACCACTGTGCACACCACCAGTACCTCAGTGACTTATGAGTCACTAGTGATCACTGTGCACACCACCAGTACCTCAGTGACTTATGAGTCACTAGTGATCACTGTGCACACCACCAGTACCTCAGTGACTTATGAGTCACTAGTGATCACTGTGCACACCACCAGTACCTCAGTGACTTATGAGTCACTAGTGATCACTGTGCACACCACCAGTACCTCAGTGACTTATGAGTCACTAGTGATCACTGTGCACACCACCAGTACCTCAGTGACTTATGAGTCACTAGTGATCACTGTGCACACCACCAGTACCTCAGTGACTTATGAGTCACTAGTGATCACTGAGCACACAACCAGTACCTCAGAGACTTATGAGTCACTAGTGATCACTGTGCACACCACAAGTACATCCGTGACTTATGAGTCACTAGTGATCACTGTGCACACCATCAATACCTCAGTGACTTATGAGGCACTAGTGATCACTGTGTACTCCAAAAGTACCTCAGTGACTTATGAGTTACTAGTGATCACTGTGCACACTACCAGTACCTCAGTGACTTATGAGTCACTAGTGATCACTGTGCACACCACCAGTACCTCAGTGACCTATGAGTCACTAGTGATCACTGTACACACAACCAGTACCTCAGTGACTTATGAGTCACTAGTGATCACTGTGCACACCACCAGTACCTCAGTGACTTATGAGTCACTAGTGATCACTGTGCACACCACCAATACCTCAGTGACTTATGAGTCACTAGTGATCACTGTGCACACCACCAATACCTCAGTGACTTATGAGTCACTAGTGATCACTGTGCACACCACCAGTACCTCAGTGACTTATGAGTCACTAGTGATCACTGTGCACACCACCAGTACCTCAGTGACTTATGAGTCACTAGTGATCACTGTGCACACCACCAGTACCTCAGTGACTTATGAGTCACTAGTGATCACTGTGCACACCACCAGTACCTCAGTGACTTATGAGTCACTAGTGATCACTGTGCACACCACCAGTACCTCAGTGACTTATGAGTCACTAGTGATCACTGTGCACACCACCAGTACCTCAGTGACTTATGAGTCACTAGTGATCACTGTGCACACCACCAATACCTCAGTGACTTATGAGTCACTAGTGATCACTGTGCACACCACAAGTACATCCGTGACTTATGAGTTACTAGTGATCACTGTGCACACTACCAGTACCTCAGTGACTTATGAGTCACCAGTGATCACTGTGCACGCCACCAGTACCTAAGTGACTTATTACTCAACAGTGATCACTGTGCACGCCACCAGTACCTCAGTGACTTATGAGTCACTAGTGATCACTGCACACACCACCAATACCTCAGTGACGTATTAGTCACTAGTGACCACTGTGCACACCACCAATACCTCAGTGACTTATGAGTCACTAGTGACCACTGTGCACACCACCAATACCTCAGTGACTTATGAGTCACTAGTGATCACTGTGCACACCACCAGTACCTGAGTGACTTATGAGTAACTTGTGATCACTGCACACACCACCAGTACCTCAGTGACTTATGAGTCACTAGTGATCACTGTGCACACCACCAGTACCTCAGTGACTTATGAGTCACTAGTGATCACTGTGCACACCACCAGTACCTCAGTGACTTATGAGTCACTAGTGATCACTGTGCACACCACCAGTACCTCAGTGACTTATGAGTCACTAGTGATCACTGTGCACACCACCAGTACCTCAGTGACTTATGAGTCACTAGTGATCACTGTGCACACCACCAGCACCTCAGTGACTTATGAGTCACTAGTGATCACTGTGCACACCACCAGTACCTCAGTGACTTATGAGTCACTAGTGATCACTGTGCACACCACCAGTACCTCAGTGACTTATGAGTCACTAGTGATCACTGTGCACACCACCAATACCTCAGTGACTTATGAGTCACTAGTGACCACTGTGCACACCACCAATACCTCAGTGACTTATGAGTCACTAGTGATCACTGTGCACACCACCAGTACCTCAGTGACTTATGAGTCACTAGTGATCACTGTGCACACCACCAGTACCTCAGTGACTTATGAGTCACTAGTGATCACTGTGCACACCACCAGTACCTCAGTGACTTATGAGTCACTAGTGATCACTGTGCACACCACCAGTACCTCAGTGACTTATGAGTCACTAGTGATCACTGTGCACACCACCAGTACCTCATTGACTTATGAGTCACTAGTGATCACTGTGCACACCACCAGTACCTCAGTGACTTATGAGTCACTAGTGATCACTGTGCACACCACCAGTACCTCAGTGACTTATGAGTCACTAGTGATCACTGTGCACACCACCAGTACCTCAGTGACTTATGAGTCACTAGTGATCACTGTGCACACCACCAATACCTCAGTGACTTATGAGTCACTAGTGATCACTGTGCACACCACCAGTACCTCAGTGACTTATGAGTCACAAGTGATCACTATGCACACCACCAACACCTCAGTGACTTATGAGTCACTAGTGATCACTGTGCACACCACCAGCACCTCAGTGACTTATGAATTACTAGTGATCACTGTTCACACCACCAGTACCTCAGTGACTTATGAGTCACTAGTGATCACTGTGCACACCACCAGTACCTCAGTGACTTATGAGTCACTAGTGATCACTGTGCACACCACCAGTACCTCAGTGACTTATGAGTCACTAGTGATCACTGTGCACACCACCAGTATCTCAGTGACTTATGAGTCACTAGTGATCACTGTGCACACCACCAGTACCTCAGTGACTTATGAGTCACTAGTGATCACTGTGCACACCACAAGTACCTCAGTGACTTATGAGTCACTAGTGATCACTGTGCACACCACCAGTACCTCAGTGACTTATGAGTCACTAGTGATCACTGTGCACACCACCAGTACCTCAGTGACTTATGAGTCACTAGTGATCACTGTGCACACCACCAGTACCTCAGTGACTTATGAGTCACTAGTGATCACTGTGCACACCAACAGTACCTCAGTGACTTGTGAGATACTAGTGATCACTCTTCACACCACCAGTACCTAAGTGACTTAAGAGTCACTAGTGATCACTGTGCAGACCACCAGTGCCTCAGTGACTTATGAGTCACTAGTGATCACTGTGCACGCCACAAGTACCTCAGTGACTTATGAGTCACTAGTGATCACTGTGCAGACCACCAGGACCTCAGTGACTTATGATTCTCAAGTGATCATTGTGCACACCACCAGTACCTCAGCGACTTATGGGTCACTAGTGATCACTGTGCACACCACCAGTACCTCAGTGACTTATGAGTCACTAGTGATCACTGTGCACACCACCAGTACCTCAGTGACTTATGAGTCACTAGTGATCACTGTGCACACCACCAGTACCTCAGTGACTTATGAGTCACTAGTGATCACTGTGCACACCACCAGTACCTCAGTGACTTATGAGTCACTAGTGATCACTGTTCACACCACCAGTACCTCAGTGACTTATGAGTCACTAGTGATCACTGTGCACACCACCAGTACCTCAGTGACTTATGAGTCACTAGTGATCACTGTGCACACCACCAGTACCTCAGTGACTTATGAGTCACTAGTGATCACTGTGCACACCACTAGTACCTCAGTGACTTATGAGTCACTAGAGATCACTGTGCACACCACCAGTACCTCAGTGACTTATGAGTCACTAGTGATCACTGTGCACACCACTAGTACCTCAGTGACTTATGAGTCACTAGAGATCACTGTGCACACCACCAGTACCTCAGTGACTTATGAGTCACTAGTGATCACTGTGCACACCACCAGTACCTCAGTGACTTAAGAGTCACTAATGATCATTGTGCACACCACCAGTACCTCAGTGACTTATGAGTCACTAGTGATCACTGTGCACACCAAAAGTACCTCAGTGACTTATGAGTCACTAATGATAACTGTGCATACCACTAGTACCTCAGTGACTTATGAGTCACTAGTGATCACTGTGCACACCACCAGTACCTCAGTGACTTATGAGTCACTAGTGATCACTGTGCACACCACCAGTACCTCAGTGACTTATGAGTCACTAGTGATCACTGTGCACACCACCAGTACCTCAGTGACTTATGAGTCACTATTGATCAAAGTGCACACCACCAGTACCTCAGTGACTTATGAGTCACAAGTGATCAATGTGCACACCACCAGTACCTCAGTGACTTATGAGTCACTAGTGATCACTGTGCAAACCACAAGTACCTAAGTGTCTTATAAGTCACTATTGATCACGGTGCACACCACCAGTACCTCAGTGACTTATGAGTCACTAGTGATCACTGTTAACACCTCCAATACCTAAGTGACTTATGAGTCACTAGTGATCACTGTGCACACCACCAGCACCTCAGTGACTTATGAGTCACTAGTGATCACTGTGCACACAACCAGTACCTCAGTGACTAATGAGTCACTGGTGATCACTGTGCACATCACCAGTACCTCAGTGACTTATGAGTCGCTAGTGATCACTGAGCACACCAGCAGTACCTCAGTGACTTATGAGTCACTAGTGATCACTGTGCACACCACCAGTACCTCAGTGACTTATGAGTCACTAGTGATCACTGTGCACACCACCAGTACCTCAGTGACTTATGAGTCACTAGTGATCACTGTGCACACCACCAGTACCTCAGTGACTTATGAGTCACTAGTGATCACTGTGCACACCACCAGTACCTCAGTGACTTATGAGTCACTAGTGATCACTGTGCACACCACCAGTACCTCAGTGACTTATGAGTCACTAGTGATCACTGTGCACACCACCAGTACCTCAGTGACTTATGAGTCACTAGTGATCACTGTGCACACCACCAGTACCTCAGTGACTTATGAGTCACTAGTGATCACTGTGCACACCACCAGTACCTCAGTGACTTATGAGTCACTAGTGATCACTGTGCACACCACCAGTACCTCAGTGACTTATGAGTCACTAGTGATCACTGTGCACACCACCAGTACCTCAGTGACTTATGAGTCACTAGTGATCACTGTGCACACCACCAGTACCTCAGTGACTTATGAGTCACTAGTGATCACTGTGCACACCACCAGTACCTCAGTGACTTATGAGTCACTAGTGATCACTGTGCACACCACCAGTACCTCAGTGACTTATGAGTCACTAGTGATCACTGTGCACACCACCAGTACCTCAGTGACTTATGAGTCACTAGTGATCACTGTGCACACCACCAGTACCTCAGTGACTTATGAGTCACCAGTGATCACTGTGCACACCACCAGTACCTCAGTGACTTATGAGTCACTAGTGATCACTGTGCACACCACCAATACCTCAGTGACTTATGAGTCACTAGTGATCACTGTGCACACCACAAGTACCTCAGTGACTTATGAGTCACTAGTGATCAATGTACACACCACCAGTACCTCAGTGACTTATGAGTCACTAGTGATCACTGTGCACACCACCAGTACCTCAGTGACTTATGAGTCACTAGTGATCAAAGTGCACACCACCAGTACCTCAGTGACTTATGAGTCACTAGTGATCACTGTGCACACCACCAGTACCTCAGTGACTTATGAGTCACTAGTGATCACTGTGCACACCACCAGTACCTCAGTGACTTATGAGTCACTAGTGATCACTGTGCACACCACCAGTACCTCAGTGACTTATGAGTCACTAGTGATCACTGTGCACACCACCAGTACCTCAGTGACTTATGAGTCACTAGTGATCACTGTGCACACCACCAGTACCTCAGTGACTTATGAGTCACTAGTGATCACTGTGCACACCACCAGTACCTTAGTGACTTATGAGTCACTTGTTATCACTGTGCACACCACCAGTACCTCAGTGACTAATGAGTCACTAGTGATCACTGTGCACACCGCCAGTGCCTAAGTTACTTATAAGTCACTAGTGATCACTGTGCACACCACCAGTACCTCAGTGATTTGTGAGTCACTAGTGATCACTGTGCACACCAAAAGTACCTCAGTGACTTATGAGTCACTAATGATCACTGTGTACACCAACAATACCTCAGTGACTTATGAGTCACTAGTGATCACCGTCCACACCACCTGTACCTCAGTGACTTATGAGTCACTATTGATCACTGTGCACACCACCATTATCTCAGTGACTTATGAGTCACTAGTGATCACTGTGCACACCACCAGCACCTCAGTGACTTATGAGTCACTAGTGATCACTGTGCACACCACCAATACCTAAGTGACTTATGAGTCACTCGTGATCACTGTGCACACCAACAGTACCTCAGTGACTTATGAGTCACTAGTGATCACTGTGCACACCACCAGTACCTCAGTGACTTATGAGTCACTAGTGATCACTGTGCACACCACCAGTACCTCAGTGACTTATGAGTCACTAGTGATCACTGTGTACACCACCAGCACCTCAGTGACTTATGAGTCACTAGTGATCACTGTGCACACCACCAATACCTCAGTGACTTATGAGTCACTAGTGATCACTGTGCACACCAACAGTACCTCAGTTACTTATGATTCACAAGTGATCACTGTGCACACCAAAAGTACCTCAGTGACTTATGAGTCACTAGTGATCACTGTGCACACCAACAATACCTCAGTGACTTACGAGTCACTAGTGATCACTGTGCACACCACCAGTACCTCAGTGACTTATGAGTCACTAGTGATCACTGTGCACACCACCAGTACCTCAGTGACTTATGAGTCACTAGTGATCACTGTGCACACCACCAGTACCTCAGTGACTTATGAGTCACTAGTGATCACTGTGCACACCACCAGTACCTCAGTGACTTATGAGTCACTAGTGATCACTGTGCACACCACCAGTACCTCAGTGACTTATGAGTCACTAGTGATCACTGTGCACACCACCAGTACCTCAGTGACTTATGAGTCACTAGTGATCACTGTGCACACCACCAGTACCTCAGTGACTTATGAGTCACTAGTGATCACTGTGCACACCACCTGTACCTCAGTGACTTATGAGTCACTAGTGATCACTGTGCACACCACCAGTACCTCAGTGACTTATGAGTCACTAGTGATCACTGTGCACACCACCAGTACCTCAGTAACTTATGAGTCACTAGTGATCACTGTGCACACAACCAGCACCTCAGTGACTTATGAGTCACTAGTGATCTCTGTGCACACCACCAGTACCTCAGTGACTAATAAGTCACTAGTGATCACTGTGCACACCACCAGTACCTCAGTGACTTATGAGTCACCAGTGATCACTGTGCACACCACCAGTACCTCAGTGACTTATGAGTCACTAGTGATCACTGTGCACACCACCAGTACCTCAGTGACTTATGAGTCACTAGTGATCAGTGTGCACACCACCAGTACCTCAGTAACTTATGAGTCACTAGTGATCACTGTGCACACCACCAGTACCTCAGTGACTTATGAGTCACTAGTGATCACTGTGCACACCACCAGTACCTCAGTGACTTATGAGTCACTAGTGATCACTGTGCACACCACCAGTACCTCAGTGACTTATGAGTCACTAGTGATCACTGTGCACACCACCAGTACCTCAGTGACTTATGAGTCCCTAGTGATCACTGTGCACACTACCAGTACCTCTGTGACTTATGAGTCACTAGCGATCACTGTGCACACCACCAGAACCTCAGTGACTTATGAGTCACTAGTGATCACTGTGCACACCACCAGTACCTCAGTGACTTATGAGTCACTAGTGATCACTGTGCACACCACCAGTACCTCAGTGACTTATGAGTCACTAGTGATCACTGTGCACACCACCAATACCTCAGTGACTTATGAGTCACTAGTGATCACTGTGCACACCACCAGTACCTCAGTGACTTATGAGTCACTAGTGATCACTGTGCACACCACCAGTACCTCAGTGACTTATGAGTCACTAGTGATCACTGTGCACACCACCAGTACCTCAGTGACTTATGAGTCACTAGTGATCACTGTGCACACCACCAGTACCTCAGTGACTTATGAGTCACTAGTGATCACTGTGCACACCTCCAGTACCTCAGTGGCTTATGAGTCACTAGTGATCACTGCACACACCACCTGTACCACAATGACTTATGAGTCACTAGTGATAACTGTGCAGACCACAAGTACCTCAGTGTCTCATGAGTCATTAGTTATCAGTGTGCACACCACCAGTACCTCAGTGACTTATGAGTCACTAGTCATCACTGTGCACACCACCAGTACCTCAGTGACTTATGAGTCACTAATGGTTACTGTGCACACCACCAGTACCTCAGTAACTTATGAGTCACTAGTGATCACTGTGCACACCACCAGTACCTCAGTGACTTATGAGTCACTAGTGATCACTGTGCACACCACCAGTACCTCAGTGACTTATGAGTCACTAGTGATCACTGTGCACACCACCAGTACCTCAGTGACTTATGAGTCACTAGTGATCACTGTGCACACCACCAGTACCTCAGTGACTTATGAGTCACTAGTGATCACTGTGCACACCACCAGTACCTCAGCGACTTATGAGTAACTAGTGATCACTGTGCACAGCACCAGTACCTCAGTAACTTATGAGTCACCAGTGCTCACTGTGGACACCACCAGTACCTCAGTGACTTATGAGTCACCAGTGATCACTGTGCACACCACCAGTACCTCAGTGACTTATGAGTCACTAGTGATCACTGTGCACACCACCAGTACCTCAGTGACTTATGAGTCACTAGTGATCACTGTGCAGACCACCAGTACCTCAGAGACTTATGAGTCACTAGTGATCACTGTGCACACCACCAGTACCTCAGTGACTTATGAGTCACTAGTGATCACTGTACACACCACCAGTACCTCAGTGACTTATGAGTCACTAGTGATCACTGTGCACACCACTAGTGCCTCAGTGACTTATGAGTTACTAGTGATCACTGTGCACACCACCAGTACCTCAGTGACTTATGAGTCACTAGTGATCACTGTGCACACCACCAGTACCTCAGTGACTTATGAGTCACTAGTGATCACTGTGCACACCACCAGTACCTCAGTGACTTATGAGTCACTAGTGATCACTGTGCACACCACCAGTTCCTCAGTGACTTATGAGTCACTAGTGATCACTGTGCACACCACCAGTACCTCAGTGACTTATGAGTCACTAGTGATCACTGTGCACACCACCAGTACCTCAGTGACTTATGAGTCACTAGTGATCACTGTGCACACCACCAGTACCTCAGTGACTTATGAGTCACTAGTGATCACTGTGCACACCACCAGTACCTCAGTGACTTATGAGTCACTAGTGATCACTGTGCACACCACCAGTACCTCAGTGACTTATGAGTCACTAGTGATCACTGTGCACACCACCAGTACCTCAGTGACTTATGAGTCACTAGTGATCACTGTGCACACCACCAGTACCTCAGTGACTTATGAGTCACTAGTGATCACTGTGCACACCACCAGTACCTCAGTGACTTATGAGTCACTAGTGATCACTGTGCACACCACCAGTACCTCAGTGACTTATGAGTCACTAGTGATCACTGTGCACACCACCAGTACCTCAGTGACTTATGAGTCACTAGTGATAACTGTGCACACCACCAGTACCTCAGTGACTTATGAGTCACTAGTGATCACTGTGCACACCACCAGTACCTCAGTGACTTATGAGTCACTAGTGATCACTGTGCACACCACCAGTACCTCAGTGACTTATGAGTCACTAGTGATCACTGTGCACACCACCAGTACCTCAGTGACTTATGAGTCACTAGTGATCACTGTGCACACCACCAGTACCTCAGTGACTTATGAGTCACTAGTGATCACTGTGCACACCACCAGTACCTCAGTGACTTATGAGTCACTAGTGATCACTGTGCACACCACCAGTACCTCAGTGACTTATGAGTCACTAGTGATCACTGTGCACACCACCAGTACCTCAGTGACTTATGAGTCACTAGTGATCACTGTGCACACCACCAGTACCTCAGTGACTTATGAGTCACTAGTGATCACTGTGCACACCACCAGTACCTCAGTGACTTATGAGTCACTAGTGATCACTGTGCACACCACCAGTACCTCAGTGACTTATGAGTCACTAGTGATCACTGTGCACACCACCAGTACCTCAGTGACTTATGAGTCACTAGTGATCACTGTGCACACCACCAGTACCTCAGTGACTTATGAGTCACTAGTGATCACTGTGCACACCACCAGTACCTCAGTGACTTATGAGTCACTAGTGATCACTGTGCACACCACCAGTACCTCAGTGACTTATGAGTCACTAGTGATCACTGTGCACACCACCAGTACCTCAGTGACTTATGAGTCACTAGTGATCACTGTGCACACCACCAGTACCTCAGTGACTTATGAGTCACTAGTGATCACTGTGCACACCACCAGTACCTCAGTGACTTATGAGTCACTAGTGATCACTGTGCACACCACCAATACCTCAGTGACTTATGAGTCACTAGTGATCACTGTGCACACCACCTGTACCTCAGTGACTTATGAGTCACTAGTGATCACTGTGCACACCACCAGTATCTCAGTGACTTATGAGTCACTAGTGATCACTGTGCACACCACCAGCACCTCAGTGACTTATGAGTCACTAGTGATCACTGTGCAAACCACCAGTACCTCAGTGACTTGTGAGTCACTAGTGATCACTGAGCACACAACCAGTTCCTCAGTGACTTATGAGTCACTAGTGATCACTGTGCACACCACCAGTACATCAGTGACTTATGAGTCACTAGTGATCACTGTGCACACCATCAATACATCAGTGACTTATGAGTCACTAGTGATCACTGTGCACACAACCAGTACCTCAGTGACTTATGAGTCACTAGTGATCACTGTGCACACCACCAGTACCTCAGTGACTTATGAGTCACTAGTGATCACTGTGCACACCACCAGTACCTCAGTGACTTATGAGTCACTAGTGATCACTGTGCACACCACCAGTACCTCAGTGACTTATGAGTCAACAGTGATCACTGTGCACGCCACCAGTACCTCAGTGACTTATGAGTCACTAGTGATCACTGCACACACCACCAATACCTCAGTGACGTATTAGTCACTAGTGACCACTGTGCACACCACCAATACCTCAGTGACTTATGAGTCACTAGTGACCACTGTGCACACCACCAATACCTCAGTGACTTATGAGTCACTAGTGATCACTGTGCACACCACCAGTACCTCAGTGACTTATGAGTCACTAGTGATCACTGTGCACACCACCAGTACCTCAGTGACTTATGAGTCACTAGTGATCACTGTGCACACCACCAGTACCTCAGTGACTTATGAGTCACTAGTGATCACTGTGCACACCACCAGTATCTCAGTGACTTATGAGTCACTAGTGATCACTGTGCACACCACCAGTACCTCAGTGACTTATGAGTCACTAGTGATCACTGTGCACACCACCAGTACCTCAGTGACTTATGAGTCACTAGTGATCACTGTGCACACCACCAGTACCTCAGTGACTTATGAGTCACTAGTGATCACTGTGCACACCAAAAGTACCTCAGTGACTTATGAGTCACTAGTGATCACTGTGCACACCACCAATACCTCAGTGACTTATGAGTCACTAGTGATCACTGTGCACACCACCAATACCTCAGTGACTTATGAGTCACTAGTGATCACTGTGCACACCACCAATACCTCAGTGACTTATGAGTCACTAGTGATCACTGTGCACACCACCAATACCTCAGTGACTTATGAGTCACTAGTGATCACTGTGCACACCACCAGTACCTCAGTGACTTATGAGTCACTAGTGATCACTGTGCACACCACCAGTACCTCAGTGACTTATGAGTCACTAGTGATCACTGTGCACACCACCAGTACCTCAGTGACTTATGAGTCACTAGTGATCACTGTGCACACCACCAGTACCTCAGTGACTTATGAGTCACTAGTGATCACTGTGCACACCACCAGTACCTCAGTGACTTATGAGTCACTAGTGATCACTGTGCACACCAAAAGTACCTCAGTGACTTATGAGTCACTAGTGATCACTGTGCACACAACCAGTACCTCAGTGACTTATGAGTCACTAGTGATCACTGCACACACCACCAATACCTCAGTGACTTATGAGTCACTAGTGACCACTGTGCACACCACCAATACCTCAGTGACTTATGAGTCACTAGTGATCACTGTGCACACCACCAGTACCTCAGTGACTTATGAGTCACTAGTGATCACTGTGCACACCACCAGTACCTCAGTGACTTATGAGTCACTAGTGATCACTGTGCACACCACCAGTACCTCAGTGACTTATGAGTCACTAGTGATCACTGTGCACACCACCAGTATCTCAGTGACTTATGAGTCACTAGTTATCACTGTGCACATCACCAGTACCTCAGTAACTTATGAGTCGCTAGTGATCACTGTGCACACCACCAGTACCTCAGTGACTTATGAGTCACTAGTGATCACTGTGCACACCACCAGTACCTCAGTGACTTATGAGTCACTAGTGATCACTGTGCACACCACCAGTACCTCAGTGACTTATGAGTCACTAGTGATCACTGTGCACACCACCAGTACCTCAGTGACTTATGAGTCACTAGTGATCACTGTGCACACCACCAGTACCTCAGTGACTTATGAGTCACTAGTGATCACTGTGCACACCACCAGTACCTCAGTGACTTATGAGTCACTAGTGATCACTGTGCACACCACCAGTACCTCAGTGACTTATGAGTCACTAGTGATCACTGTGCACACCACCAGTACCTCAGTGACTTATGAGTCACTAGTGATCACTGTGCACACCACCAGTACCTCAGTGACTTATGAGTCACTAGTGATCACTGTGCACACCACCAGTACCTCAGTGACTTATGAGTCACTAGTGATCACTGTGCACACCACCAGTACCTCAGTGACTTATGAGTCACTAGTGATCACTGTGCACACCACCAATACCTCAGTGACTTATGAGTCACTAGTGATCACTGTGCACACCACCAGTACCTCAGTGACTTATGAGTCACTAGTGATCACTGTGCACACCACCAGTACCTCAGTGACTTATGAGTCACTAGTGATCACTGTGCACACCACCAGTACCTCAGTGACTTATGAGTCACTAGTGATCACTGTGCACACAACCAGTACCTCAGTGACTTATGAGTCACTAGTGATCACTGTGCACACCACCAGTACCTCAGTGACTTATGAGTCACTAGTGATCACTGTGCACACCACCAGTACCTCAGTGACTTATGAGTCACTAGTGATCACTGTGCACACCACCAGTACCTCAGTGACTTATGAGTCGCTAGTGATCACTGTGCACACCACCAGTACCTCAGTGACTTATGAGTCACTAGTGATCACTGAGCACAACACCAGTACCTCAGTGACTTATGAGTCACTAGTGATCACTGTTCACACCACCAGCACCTCAGTGACTTATGAGCCACTAGTGATCACTGCGCACACCGCCAGTACCTCAGTGACTTATGAGTCACTACTGATCACTGTGCACACCACCCTTACCTCAGTGACTTATGAGTCACTATTGATCACTGTGCACACCACCAGTACATCAGTGACTTATGAGTCACTAGTGATCACTGTGCACACCACCCTTACCTCAGTGACTTATGAGTCACCAGTGATCACTGTGCACACCACCAGTACCTCAGTGACTTATGAGTCACTAGTGATCACTGTGCACACCACCAGTACCTCAGTGACTTATGAGTCACTAGTGATCACTGTGCACACCACCAGTACCTCAGTGACTTATGAGTCACTAGTGACCACTGTGCACACCACCAGTAACTCAGTGACTTATGAGTCACTAGTGATCACTGTGCACACCACAAGTACCTCAGTGACTTATGAGTCACTAGTGATCACTGTGCACACCGCGAGTACCTCAGTGACTTATGAGTCACTAGTGATCACTGTGCACACCACCAGTACCTCAGTGACTTATGAGTCACTAGTGATCACTGTGCACACCACCAGTACCTCAGTGACTTATGAGTCACTAGTGATCACTGTGCACACCACCAGTAGCTCAGTGACTTATGAGTCACTAGTGATCACTGTGCACACCACCAGTACCTCAGTGACTTATGAGTCACTAGTGATCACTGTGCACACCACCAGTACCTCAGTGACTTATGAGTCACTAGTGATCACTGTGCACACCACCAGTACCTCAGTGACTTATGAGTCACTAGTGATCACTGTGCACACCACCAATACCTCAGTGACTTATGAGTCACTAGTGATCACTGTGCACACCACCAGTACCTCAGTGACTTATGAGTCACTAGTGATCACTGTGCACACCACCAGTACCTCAGTGACTTATGAGTCACTAGTGATCACTGAGCACAGCACCAGTACCTCAGTGACTTATGAGTCACTAGTGATCACTGTGCACACCACCAGTGCCTCAGTGACTTATGAGTTACTAGTGATCACTGTGCACACCTCCAGTACCTCAGTAACTTATAAGTCACTAGTGATCACTGTGCACACCACCAGTACCTCAGGAACTTATGAGTCACTAGTGATCACTGTGCACACCACCAGTACCTCAGGAACTTATGAGTCACTAGTGATCACTGTGCACACCACCAGTACCTCAGTGACTTATGAGTCACTAGTGATCACTGTGCACACTACCAGTACATAAGTGACTTATGACTCAATAGTGATCATTGTGCACACCACCAGTATCTCAGTGACTTATGAGTCACTTGTGATCACTGTGGACTCCAAAAGTACCTCAGTGACTTATGAGTCACTAGTGATCACTGTGCACACCACCAGTACCTCAGTGACTTATGAGTCACTAGTGATCACTGTGCACACCACCAGTACCTCAGTGACTTATGAGTCACTAGTGATCACTGTGCACACCACCAGTACCTCAGTGACTTATGAGTCACTAGTGATCACTGTGCACACCACCAGTACCTCAGTGACTTATGAGTCACTAGTGATCACTGTGCACACCACCAGTACCTCAGTGACTTATGAGTCACTAGTGATCACTGTGCACACCACCAGTACCTCAGTGACTTATGAGTCACTAGTGATCACTGTGCACACCACCAGTACCTCAGTGACTTATGAGTCACTAGTGATCACTGTGCACACCACCAGTACCTCAGTGACTTATGAGTCACTAGTGATCACTGTGCACACCACCAGTACCTCATTGACTTATAGTCACTCAGTGACTTATGAGTCACTAGTGATCACTGTGCACACCACCAGTACCTCAGTGACTTATGAGTCACTAGTGATCACTGTGCACACCACCAGTACCTCAGTGACTTATGAGTCACTAGTGATCACTGTGCACACCACCAGTACCTCAGTGACTAGTGACTTATGAGTCACTAGTGATCACTGTGCACACCACCAGTACCTCAGTGACTTATGAGTCACTAGTGATCACTGTGCACACCACCAGTACCTCAGTGACTTATGAGTCACTAGTGATCACTGTGCACACCACCAGTACCTCAGTGACTTATGAGTCACTAGTGATCACTGTGCACACCACCAGTACCTCAGTGACTTATGAGTCACTAGTGATCACTGTGCACACCACCAGTACCTCAGTGACTTATGAGTCACTAGTGATCACTGTGCACACCACCTGTACCTCAGTGACTGATGAGTCACTAGTGATCACTGTGCACACCACCAGTACCTCTGTGACTTATGAGTCACTAGTGATCACTGTGCACACCACCAGTACCTTAGTGACTTATGATTCACTAGTTATCACTCTGCACACCACCAGTACCTCAGTGACTTATGAGTCACTAGTGATCACTGTGCACACCACCAGTACCTCAGTGACTTATGAGTCACTAGTGATCACTGTGCACACCACCAATACCTCAGTGACTTATGAGTCACTAGTGATCACTGTGCACACCACTAGTACCTCAGTGACTTATGAGTCACTAGTGATCACTGTGCACACCACCAGTACCTCAGTGACTTAAGAGTCACTAGTGATCATTGTGCACACCACCAGTACCTCAGTGACTTATGAGTCACTAGTGATCACTGTGCACACCACCAGTACCTCAGTGACTTATGAGTCACTAGTGATCACTGTGCACACCACCAGTACCTCAGTGACTTATGAGTCACTAGTGATCACTGTGCACACCACCAGTACCTCAGTGACTTATGAGTCACTAGTGATCACTGTGCACACCACCAGTACCTCAGTGACTTATGAGTCACTAGTGATAACTGTGCACACCACCAGTACCTCAGTGACTTATGAGTCACTAGTGATGACTGTGCACACCACCAGTACCTCAGTGACTTATGAGTCACTAGTGATCACTTTGCACACCACCAGTACCTCAGTGAGTTATGAGTCACTAGTGATCACTGTGCACACCACCAGTACCTCAGTGAGTTATGAGTCACTAGTGATCACTGTGCACACCACCAGTACCTCAGTGACTTATGAGTCACTAGTGATCACTGTGCACACCACCAGTACATCAGTGACTTATGAGTCACTAGTGATCACTGTGCACACCACCAGTACATCAGTGACTTTTGAGTCACTAGTGATCACTGTGCACACCACCAGTACCTCAGTGACTTATGAGTCACTAGTGATCACTGTGCACACCACCAGTACCTTAGTGACTTATGAGTCACTAGTTATCACTGTGCACACCACCAGTACCTCAGTGACTTATGAGTCACTAGTGATCACTGTGCACACCACCAGTACCTCAGTGACTTATGAGTCACTAGTGATCACTGTGCACACCACCAATACCTCAGTGACTTATGAGTCACTAGTGATCACTGTGCACACCACCAGTACCTCAGTGACTTATGAGTCACTAGTGATCACTGTGCACACCACCAGTACCTCAGTGACTTATGAGTCACTAGTGATCACTGTGCACACCACCAGTACCTCAGTGACTTATGAGTCACTAGTGATCACTGTGCACACCACCAGTACCTCAGTGACTTATGAGTCACTAGTGATCACTGTGCACACCACCAGTACCTCAGTGACTTATGAGTCAGTAGTGATCACTGTGCACACCACCAGTACCTCAGTGACTTATGAGTCACTAGTGATCACTGTGCACACCACCAATACCTCAGTGACTTATGAGTCACTAGTGATCACTGTGCACACCACCAGTACCTCAGTGACTTATGAGTTACTAGTGATCACTGTTTACTCCACCAGTACCTCAGTGCACACCACCAGTACCTCAGTGATTTATGAGTCACTAGTGATCACTGTGCACACCACCAGTACCTCAGTGACTTATGAGTTACTAGTGATCACTGTGCACACCACCAGTACCTCAGTGACTTATGAGTCACTAGTGATCACTGTGCACACCACCAGTACCTCAGTGACTTATGAGTCACTAGTGATCACTGTGCACACCACCAGTACCTCAGTGACTTATGAGTCACTAGTGATCACTGTGCACACCACCAGTACCTCAGTGACTTATGAGTCACTAGTGATCACTGTGCACACCAAAAGTACCTCAGTGACTTATGAGTCACTAGTGATCACTGCACACACCACAAGTACATCAGTGACTTATAAGTCACAAGTGATCACTGTGCACACCACCAATACCTCAGTGACTTATGAGTCACTAGTGATCACTGTGCACACCACCAATACCTCAGTGACTTATGAGTCACTAGTGATCACTGTGCACACCACCAATACCTCAGTGACTTATGAGCCACTAGTGATCACTGTGCACACCACCAGTACCTCAGGAACTTATGGGTCTCTAGTGATCACTGTGCACACCACCAGTACCTCAGTGACTTATGAGTCACTAGTGATCACTGTGCACACTACCAGTACCTCAGTGACTTATGAGTCACCAGTGATCACTGTGCACACCACCAGTACCTAAGTGACTTATGACTCAATAGTGATCACTGTGCATGCCACCAGTACCTCAATGACTTATGAGTCCCTAGTGATCATTGTGGACTCCAAAAGTACCTCAGTGACTTATGAGTCACTAGTGATCACTGTGCACACAACCAGTACCTCAGTGACTTATGAGTCACTAGTGATCACTGCACACACCACCAATACCTCAGTGACTTATTAGTCACTAGTGACCACTGTGCACACCTCCAATACCTTAATGACTTATGAGTCACTAGTGACCACTGTGCACACCACCAGTACCTGAGTGACTTATGAGTAACTTGTGATCACTGCACACACCACCAGTACCTCAGTGACTTATGAGTCACTAGTGATCACTGTGCACACCACCAGTACCTCAGTGACTTATGAGTCACTAGTGATCACTGTGCACACCACCAGTACCTCAGTGACTTATGAGTCACTAGTGATCACTGTGCACACCACCAGTACCTCAGTGACTTATGAGTCACTAGTGATCACTGTGCACACCACCAGTACCTCAGTGACTTATGAGTCACTAGTGATCACTGTGCACACCACCTGTACCTCAGTGACTTATGAGTCTCTAGTGATCACTGCACACACCACCAGTACATCAGTGATTAATGAGTCACTAGTGATCACTTTGCACACCACCAGTACCTCAGTGACTTATGAGTCAGTAGTGATCACTGTGCACACCACCAGTGCCTCAGTGACTTATGAGTCACTAGTGATCACTGTGCACGCCACCAATACCTCAGTGACTTATGAGTCACTCGTGATCACTGTGCACACCACCAGTACCTCAGTGACATATGAGTCACTAGTGATAACTGTGCACACCTCCAGTACCTCAGTGACTTATGAGTCACTAGTGATCACTGTGCACACCACCAGTACCTCAGTGACTTATGAGTCACTAGTGATCACTGTGCACACCACCAGTACCTCAGTGACTTATGAGTCACTAGTGATCACTGCACACACCACCAGTACCTCAGTGACTTATGAGTCACTAGTGATCACTGTGCACACCACCAGTACCTCAGTGACTTATGAGTCACTAGTGATCACTGTGCACACCACCAGTACCTCAGTGACTTATGAGTCACTAGTGGTCGCTGTGCACACCACCAGTACCTCAGTGACTTATGAGTCACTAGTGGTCGCTGTGCACACCAGCAGTACCTCAGTGACTTATGAGTCACTAGTGATCACTATGCACACCACCAGTACCTCAGTGACTTATGAGTCATTAGTGGTCGCTGTGCACACCAGCAGTACCTCAGTGACTTATGAGTCACTAGTGATCACTGCACACACCACCAGTACCTCAGTGACTTATGAGTCACTAGTGATCACTGTGCACACCACCAGTACCTCAGTGACTTATGAGTCACTAGTGATCACTGCGCACACCACCAGTACCTCAGTGACTTATGAGTCACTAGTGATCACTGTGCACACCACCAGTACCTCAGTGACTTATGAGTCACTAGTGATCACTGTGCACACCACCAGTACCTCAGTGACTTATGAGTCACTAGTGATCACTGTGCACACCACCAGTACCTCAGTGACTTATGAGTCACTAGTGATCACTGTGCACACCACCAGTACCTCAGTGACTTATGAGTCACTAGTGATCACTGTGCACACCACCAGTACCTCAGTGACTTATGAGTCACTAGTGATCACTGTGCACACCACCAGTACCTCTGTGACTTATGAGTCACTAGTGATCACTGTGCACACCAACAGTACCTCAGTGACTTGTGAGTTACTAGTGATCACTGTTCACACCACCAGTACCTCAGTGACTTATGAGTCACAAGTGATCACTGTGCACACCACCAACACCTCAGTGACTTATGAGTCACTAGTGATCACTGTGCACACCACCAGTACCTCAGTGACTTATGAGTCACTAGTGATCACTCTGCACACAACCAGTACCTCAGTGACTTATGAGTCACTAGTGATCACTTTGCACACCACAAGTACCTCAGTGACTAATGAGTCACTAGTGATCACTGTGCACACCACCAGTACCTCAGTGACTTATGAGTCACTAGTGATCGCTGTGCACACCACAAGTACCTCAGCAACTTATGAGTCACCAGTGATCACTGTGCACACCACCAGTACCTCAGTGACTTATGAGTCACCAGTGATCACTGTGCACACCACCAGTACCTCAGTGACTTATGAGTCACTAGTGATCACTGTGCACACCACCAGTACCTCAGTGACTTATGAGTCACTAGTGATCACTGTGCACACCACCAGTACCTCAGTGACTTATGAGTCACTAGTGATCACTGTGCACACCACCAGTACCTCAGTGACTTATGAGTCACTAATGATCACTGTGCACACCACCAGTACCTCAGTGACTTATGAGTCACTAGTGATCACTGTGCACACCACCAGTACCTCAGTGACTTATGAGTCACTAGTGATCACTGTGCACACCACCAGTACCTCAGTGACTTATGAGTAACTAGTGATTACTGTACACACCACCAGCTCCTCAGTGCCTTATGAGTCACTAGTGATCACTGTGCACACCACCAGTACCTCAGTTACTTATGAGTCACTAGTGATCACTGTGCACACCACCAGTACCTCAGTGACTTATGAGTCACTAGTGATCACTGTGCACACTTTATGAGTCACTAGTGAGTCACTAGTGACCACTGTGCACACCACCAATACCTCAGTGACTTATGAGTCACTAGTGATCACTGTGCACACCACCAGTACCTCAGTGACTTATGAGTCACTAGTGATCACTGTGCACACCACAAGTACCTCAGTGACTTATGAGTCACTAGTGATCACTGTGCACACCACCAGTACCTCAGTGACTTATGAGTCACTAGTGATCACTGTGCACACCACCAGTACCTGAGTGACTTATGAGTAACTTGTGATCACTGCACACATCACCAGTACCTCAGTGACTTATGAGTCACTAGTGATCACTGTGCGCACCAACAGTACCTCAGTGACTAATGAGTCACTAGTGACCACTGTGCACACCACCAGTACCTCAGTGACCTATGAGTCACTAGTGATCACTGTACACACAACCAGTACCTCAGTGACTTATGAGTCACTAGTGATCACTGTGCACACCACCAGTACCTCAGCAACTTATGAGTCACCAGTGATCACTGTGCACACCACCAGTACCTCAGTGACTTATGAGTCACCAGTGATCACTGTGCACACTACCAGTACCTCAGTGACTTATGAGTCACTAGTGATCACTGTGCACACCACCAGTACCTCAGTGACTTATGTGTCACCAGTGATCACTCTGCACACCACCAGTACCTCAGTGACTTATGAGTCACTAGTGATCACTGTGCACACCACCAGTACCTCAGTGACTTATGAGTCACTAGTGATCACTGTGCACACCACTAGTACCTCAGTGACTTATGAGTCACTAGAGATCACTGTGCACACCACCAGTACCTCAGTGACTTATGAGTCACCAGTGATCACTGTGAGTCACTGGTGATCACTCTGCACACCACCAGTACCTCATAGACTTATGAGTCACTAATAATCGCTGTGCACACCACCAGTACCTCACTGACTTATGAGTCACTAATGATCACTGTGCACACCACCTGTACCTCAGTGACTTGTGAGTCACTAGTGATCACTGTGCACACCACCTGCACCTCAGTGACTTATGAGTCACTAGTGATCACTGTGCACACCACCAGTACCTCAGTCACTTGAGTCACTAGTGATCACTGAGCACACAACCAGTACCTCAGTGACTTATGAGTCACTAGTGATCACTGCGCACACCACCAGGTACCATCAGTGACTTATGAAGTCACTAGTGATCACTGTGCACACCACCAGCACCTAAGTGAGCTTATGAGTCACCGCCAGGATCAGCCAGCACACCACCAGTACCTTGTGACCTTGGCGATTACCAGGTTAATAACTCGTGCACACCACCATAATTAGTGACTTATGAGTTACTAGTGATCACTGTGCACACCACCAGTACCCCAGTTACCTTATCAGTCAACTAGTGATCAGTGCACACCATCCAGTACCCCACTGAATTATGAAGTCAATAGTGATCCACTAGTGCACACCTTACCAGCACTCAGTGACTTATGAGTCACCTAGTGATCACTGTGCACACCATCAGCACCTTAGTGACTTATGAGTCACTAGTTGATCACTGTGCACACCACCACCTACTCAGTGCGACTTATGAGGTTACACCAGTGGATCACTGTACACTACCCACCAAGTACTTCCCCAGCGACTTATGAGTCACTAGTGATCACTTGCACACCTACCAGTACCTCAGTGAATTATGAGTCAATTAGTGATCACTGTGCACAGCTACCAAGCACCTCAGTGACTTCATGAGTTCACTACTGATCACTGTGCACACCACCTAGTACCTCAGTGACTTGAGGTGAGTCACTAGGTGATCACTGTGCACACCACCACCTACCCCAAGTGGACTTCCCATGAGTCAATAGTGACTACTGGTGCTCAGTCACAAGTAATGCCAGGGTGGACTTGCGATTACTAGTGATCACAGTACACCTACAAGTTCCTCTGTGACTAATGAGTTACTATTGATCAAGCACACCACCAGCACCAGTGGATTCTCGCGAGCCACTAGTGATCACAGTGCATACCACCTAGCCAATTGTACCGCAGCAATGAGTCAATTAGTGATCACTGTGCACAGCCACAAGTGACGTCAGTGACCTTATGAGTCACTACTTGCATCACTTGTGCACACCACTTAAGTTGACTCAGTGGATTTCTTATGAGTTCACTACTGATCACTGTGCACACCACTAGCACCTTAGTGACTTCATGAGTCACTAGGTGATCACTTGCACACCATCCACCAGTACCTCCCCAGTGACTTAATGAGTCAACTAGTGATCACTGTGCACAATACACCTCCAGTGTCTACAGTTTATGAGTCACTAGTGAATCACTGTGCACACCAACCAGCACCTCAGTGACTTATGAGTTCACTAGTGATTCACTGGGTTCAGCACCAACCAATGACTCCAGTGATTTATGAGTCTCTGGGTGATCACGGCACACACCCACCAGTACCTCAGAGGCTCATGAGTCTCTAGTGATCACTCTGCACCACCAGCCAAGTTACCTCATTGACTAATGAGTCACTAGTGATCACTGTGCACACCACCAGCAACCTCAGTGATTTTATGAGTCTCTGGTGATCACTGTACACACCACCAGTACCTCAGAGGCTCCATGAGTCTCAGTGATCAACTGTTTCACGCCACTCAGTACCACAGTGAGTTATGAGTTCATCAGTGATCACTGTGCACACCACCAGTACCTTCAGTGAGTTTATGAGTCACTAGGAGATCACTGTACACACCACCAGCAATTCAGTGACCTTAAAAAGTTACTAGTGATACCGTTGCACACCACCAGTAATTTCAGTGACTTATGAATCACTAGGTGACTTCACTGTGCACACCACCTAGCACTCCAGTGACGTTAATGGAGTCACTAGTGATCACTTCAGCACACCACCAGTAACCTATTACCCTTATCCAGTCACCTAGTGGGATCCAACTGTGCATACCAATAGCACTTAGTGGACTTATGAGTCAATAGTGGTCACTGCGCACACCACCAGCACCTCAGGGACCAATTAGTCACTAGTGATCACTGTACACACCACCAGCACCCCTATACTTATGAGTTACTATTGATCACTGTGCGCACCACCAGTACCTCAGTGACTTATGAGTCACTGGTGATCACTGTGCACACCACCAGTACCTCAGTGACTTATGAGTCACTAGTGATCACTGTTCACACCACCAGTACCTCAGTTACTCATGAGTCACTAGTGATCACTGTGCACACCACCAGTACCTCAGTGACTAATGAGTCACTAGTGATCACTGTGCACACCACCAGTACCTCAGTGAGTTATGAGTCACTAGTGATCACTGTGCACACCACCAGTACCTCAGTGATTTGTGAGTCACTAGTGATCACTGTGCACACCACTAGTACCTCAGTGACTTATGAGTCACTAGTGATCACTGTTCACACCACCAGTACCTCAGTGACTCATGAGTCACTAGTGATCACTGTGCACACCACCAGTACCTCAGTGACTAATGAGTCACTAGTGATCACTGTGCACACTACCAGT